>NW_027185715.1:9550081-9688616 GCF_028583685.1 Petaurus breviceps papuanus | reverse complement strand
TTTGAGTTGCTTTCCTTTAACAAAGCAGATCCAAGAACCTGTATTGGTGGCAAACCCTGAGGACGCCTGGGGTGCTTGCTGCTACAGAGGGTAGTTAGAAGCACATACTTTTGAAAAGGGACAAGGTCCATGCAGAAAATAGAACAAATGGGGGGTGGGATAGGATGGAGGGAAATATAGTCAGTTTCTCACAATATATCCACTATGAAAAAGTTTTGCATAGCTACACATGTACAACCTATATTGAATTGCTTATCTTCCCAGTAAGGGTGAGTGAGGAGAGAGGAAGGGAAAGAATCTTGGAATTTAAAGTTTTAAAATCAACTTAAAAAAATATATATATATATAATTATTATTATTATTTTACATGCAACTGGGAAATAAGATATACAAGCACTGGGGCATAGAGATCCATCTTAGTGTACTGGAAAGTTGGAGGGGGATTGGAGGAGGATTTAGGAGAGAGCAGATTGGGGGAGGGGGTATTCAGTGGGAGTGCTGTTCTGACATGGTGGGTAGGGGAAAGATGATGAGAAATTTTGTAACTCAAAATCTTGTGAAAATGAATGTTGTAAACTAAAAATAAACATAAAATTGAAAAAAAAAAGTCCTCTAGTTTAGTTTAGTCAAAAGGACCTATTAGATAGGGGCTCATGAGCTGTGGTTTGAGGCAATGTTGACTTAAATTGTGCCTTGAATCTTCATGTAACTTTTAGGGGCACACATCTGAGGTAGACCTCAGATTACAGATAGACTTATTTATTTTAAATAATCCTCTATATTCCCTTCAGGGAGGGTGGGCAAACAAAATAATCAGAAGATCTAATGAAATTTTGCCACTTTGTTGTATCTGCCTGTCCTGGCAGATTACAAAAAAAATTTTTTTTGAGAAAAACCAAAGGGAAACTAATGACTTTTAGTGTATGACCTTGAACTTTAGACAGGAAACATCTGGTCATTGTGAGACCCTACATATCCAAATTCATATTGAACCATCCATTTTCTCATCTGTAAAGGGGAATGGGATGAGAGAGCCTAGTGGTCTGTTAGGTAAGAGCCATCTTCAAACCTGTAATCCTTCTTCTGACTTTCCTTCCTTCCATGTTATTAAAAGAAAACCCAGGCTAATCATGTTATCTCGTCTGCTTTTTATTTTTTCTTGGAGGTGGGAGGGCAGGGCAATTGGGGTTAAGTGACTTGCCCAAGGCCACACGGATAGTAAGTGTTAAGTGTCTGAGGCCAGATTTGAACTCGGGTCCTTCTGATTGCAGGGTGGGTGCTCTATTCACTGCACTGCCATGTTCTCTCTTCTACTGAGAGCATGAGAATCTGTGGGAGAGTGCCCTGTGGGATAGTGCCGCGGGTCTGGGGTGGAGAGGTTTCTATTTACTTTATTAATTTGTTTAATTAAATGCCTTAAAAAAATTTAATGTTCTCTGGTAAAAGAAGGCAAAAACCAAGATATTCTCAAGAGGAGTCATGGAACTCATTGTTGGATGAACGGCATATGCTGTTGGGTTTTCCTAGTCTCTCTGTGACCATGCCACCTGTCTGCCAAGGCACTTCATAATGTATTAGCCCAAGCACAGCTCTGGGCTTGAGGCAGTAGCATTTTGTTATTCATAAAGGAAGCAACAGAATATCAGAGGCCTCCAGTGACTGACTTACTCAACAGGAACTCTTCTCACTGACTTTCTGACCATGCTTATGTCTGTCCTCCATATTATAAAGATGCTCTGAGCTCTCTCTATGATTAATATGCATCTAAAGCAATAGCATTCATTTAATCCTGACAAAAGAGAATCAGTCTGGTATAGTGGGGGGAAATGGAATAGGGTAGGTAGTTCAGTGCCTTTGGAGTCAGAAACTCTTAAGTGTGAATCCTGCTCTTTCAGCGTGTGTGTGTGTGTGTGTGTGTGTGTGTGTGTGTGTGTGTGTGTGTGTGTGTGTGAGACTTTGGGCTAGGTACTTCTTTCTTGGTCTTGGTTTCTTCATTTGTAAAAATGAGAAGATCTGGGGGTGGCTAGGTGGTGCAGTGAATAGAGCACTGGCCAGGACTCAGGAGGACCTGAGTTCAAATCTGGCCTCAGACACTTAACACTCACAAGTCACTTAACCCCAATTGCTCTGCCTTGAACTAGATGACTTCTAATGTTCCTTTCCAGTTCTACATGTATCTATGTTTCTACGAATAAATTTTTCATTGGGATCCCCTACAGCACAATGCCTTTCGAAATACCCTTATCATGTATCCTGGGCACAGTGGTGAGGAGCCCCATTCATGTAGCACCCAACTCCATAGGAACTGATTGGGTATAACTACATCTACTCTCTCTGTCTCTTATCTCTGTCTCACCTCTTTCCTTAGGCAAGATTTTGGCCACCTTGGCCAGTTTTATTCATAAACAGTTGCCTACATCTTTGGTTTGAAGAAAACTGGAAAGGTACTCTTTCTCAAAAATGCCTCCTCCCATCAGTGCTTGGCGTATTCTGAATGTAAACAAGAATTTCTACTAATTTTGCTGTAGACGGAGAAATTCTGGGAATTGTTAGTATGGATTTCTGGGAAGTTCCAATGAAGAGTTTGTATTCCCACCCCCAGCTCCAACTCAGGGGGAGAAGCATCAAGACATTTGGGGGAGGAGGCTGAGCTGGGCAGAAGAGTTTGGGAAATAGAGGTTTAGTATGGCAAATCTCCTTTAAAGGGGAGAGGAAGAGAGACGGCTGTCTTGCCATGTCAGACTGGAACTGATGGTTGGGGTGACAGAGACACACCAGCAGGAGCTCTGAATGGAGACTAAAACTGGGGTGTTAATGCAGCTAGAGCTCTCCTTGATCCCCGACTCCCATCACCATCATTACTTTGCTCCAAGGGGCAAACCCTGGGAGTGAAAGTGTGACTGGAATAAACTGGACATAAGATTAGTAAAGACCAGGAAAGTTTAACTCCCTTTACCCTTCCCTTATGCTTGCACCTGGCAAGAAATTTCTACACAGTTTCTCCATTTTAAAAAGCAGTTCCTAATTTGTACAGTTAAAGATCACTGTATAAAGTATAGATAACTTGGGGGGGGGGGGAGCACCATGAAACAGCGTGCTATGTCACAGCACCCTCAAGTGGACAAATAGTGTATCTATCCTTCATCAGCTTTCCATTCCAAACTACAATTTAGATTATTTATACTTTTCTGCTTTATATAAACAAGTCCACAATTTTCCTACAGACTGCATTGTAGAAGTTCACTTGCAAATTGGTTATTTGTAACTCAATGGCCTGTGTTTCTGAACAGCTCATAAGAACCTCATTTTATCCATCATGTATGAAGTATAGTATCAGCATCAACATGGAACCCTATCATACATAACAATATTTCTATAGAGAATTGAATTCAGATTTACAACTTGGAATTCCAGCAACATAATTCTTCTACTACAAATGAATCCGGGTGCTACCAATCATCCATCTGCTAGAAGCATTGGGTATTTTCCAGTTCTAAGTCACTGTTGGATTTATACAAACCCACAGACTTTCCTTCTCCTTTTATAATAAAGGAATTATCTGATTTCTAAATTCACTTTTCTCTTCCTTATTTTTAGGTATGATTTTTATATATGCTTCTTATTTAAAATTTCATTGGAAAAGCTTTTAATAATATATTAGCATAGAATTTCTAGTTGAAAGGGCCACCTGTATTCTATAATGAAAATCAGCTACCGGTTTAGGAGCTCAGTGGAATTCTTTCTCTCTGTTTCTATGTCTGTCTCTCATACAGACCTGTGATTTCCTCATTGTTGGGGAAATAGTAGTGTAGAAACTCATTCCACCAATGTACATTGGTGACTCCTCTTGTACATATAGAGAGTTGGGGGATAGGGCAGTGGGGATTGGTAGATTAAATGTAGCCCACTGTGACAGTCAGACATAGAACTCAATCCCAGGTCTTCCAAATACCAAGGCCAGTACTTGATCTATTCTTGGATTGGATTTTTGTCCTGATTGGTGAGCATATGAGTACAAATCCACTTAACATAGTCTATCTGGGCAAGTTCAGACCATGCTTCACATCCCATCCAGACATCCATCTTGGACATCTTGGCAAGTATCCCTATCCCCCCTTCAGCTCTGCTTTCTACCTCATTCTATAAAGGCAATCAAATCAATAGTATTATTGCTTCTGGAATGTGACAGTTGATTGCCCTAGAACTTTATCACATTTCTGGTGACTCTCCAGACAAAAATTCATTTCCTTAGGTACCACGCCTTTAAATATATTGTCTCCCTCATTAGAATATAAGTTCCTTGAGGAAAGTGACTATATTACTTTTGTATTTGTATTCCAGGGATCTAGCACAATGCCTGGTAGAGAGAAAAAATTTTTGTTCATTCATTCACTGTACCTTGCCTCCTCTTAAATTTACCAATGGGAAAAAAAGTGCCATTCTTCCCTTCTGAGTGGTTAAGACCACATACCAATCCCTTCCCCACTGTGACTTTCCCTTGGGTTGGCAAAAGAAATTAAATGGGAAATTGCGGGGGGAGGGGGGTGTTTGCAAAACCCACAGATGACAAGCAAAGTCCAGGAGACAAGACAGAACAAGTTTAGAAACTTAGAAATGCATAATATATATGTATAGTATTGCATAATATCAACCCAAATTTTATAAGGTATTGTAAATACTCCGTAAAAGAAAAAGAAAAAATTCAGACTTCTTTTCTGGTAAGAAGGGAGGACCAAAAAATTACAGATAGTGCGGGCACCATGTCCGAAACCCCAACAATGTTGAAGTATAGTCAATCAAGTCATCAATGAGAGGCTAAGTTTTATGACTACAATAATGATTTCCAATAGAAATTTTCAATGTATTAGGTTCTGTATAAGACTCTACAAGCTTACTGCTGGAGGTGTAAACAGGAAGAAGATACAATTCTCACCAAAAATGTTTACAATCTAATAGGGATTATAATACATGTCCACAAGCAGCTATAACACAAATTAGACTAAGACAAATGCAAAGAAGTCCAGAGAAGTATGAGAAACTTGGGGAGGGTAAGATCACAGTTCTAAAGCCATAAAGTCCTTTAGATATTATTTTAGAGGGAAAGATGCTAAAGTCCATAGAGGTCCCGTAGTTTGATCAATGTCACATTGGCAGTAAGTAGCAGAGTTGGGTTTGAATTTGGGTCTTATGATTCCAGAGCCAGGGTCCTTTCCTTAACCATAACACTGGCAGAGCACATACTTTTCCCTTCGAATAGGGGTTATTAGGAAAACCCACCAATGGGACAGAAGTATTGTAGCATAAGCCTGGCACGTGGTAGTTATTTAATAAATGTTTATTGATTGATTGATCATGGGTCTATTATTTAATCTCTAAATGCCCTAGGTAATTATCTGAGAGGTAAGTTATGAATTGCTGCTTTGCATTTTAAAGTTTATTCTTGGGGCGGCCAGGTAGCACAGTGAATAAGAGCACCGGCCCCAGAATCGGGATGACCTGGGATCGAATCCAGGCTCAGACACTTAGCATCCACCCAGAAACACCTGGCCATGTAACCTTGAGCAAGTTACTTAACCCCAATTGCTTAGGGGCAGCCAGGTGGCTCAGTGAGTAAGAGCACCAGCTCCAGAGTTGGAATGACCTGGGATAGAATCTGGGCTTAGATACTTAGCACCACACCCAGAAATAACTGGCCGTGTAACCTTGAGCAAGTTACTTAACCCCAATTGCTTTTTTAAAAAAAGTTTATTCTTTAGATCTTCTTATATCAATCAGAGGTGCAGACTCCCACCCTTATCCCTCCGATAAAAAAAGTGAAGGGAAGAGATTGGATTGGAGGTTGGTTATGTGATGTAAACATGTCTGTGAATGATTTTATACATAGCACTGAATTCAGTTACTAGTGGGCTGAAAGGAATTATATTCTGGTGATGTTATTACATAAATGTAGCATCTAATATTGAGTACTTTAGTGAATAGGGTTTACTCTTTAATCCATAATATCTTATCTTCCTAACAGGCTCTCATATAATTAAATATTGGGATATTCAATGTTAATTGTCTATTCTGGCACTAGGACTTGTCCCAATTGCTTCAGTTTTTCCCCCCTACTGGATAGAAGGAAGGAGTCAACAGGGTGATTAAAAGTCACAAATGCTAGTAAATATGCTCAAGGGGTTATAAGCACAATTGTTGATAGTGGAAAATGAATACAGATGATTCACTGATTTGGCAGGTGTGGAGATGTAAATTGTTCATGCTGAGACTTACCATTTGAGACATTTTTAAACATGGGAAAGGGGGCATGTTGCAATGATGAGTGTCGGATTTTGAGTGATAAAACCTGAGTTCAAATACTTGTTCTGCCACTGACTACTTGTGTGAACCTAATCACATTATTTATTCTGTGCTGGACTTACTTTCCTCATCTATAAAAGTATATTATGTAAAATTATAGATTAGGTGAACATTTGCAGTGTGCTCATTTCACATTTGGCAATGGTGGTGGCCACTGGTTGTGATGTTGAGAGTGTGTGTGTGTGTGTGTGTGTGTGTGTGTGTGTGTGTGTGTATAGGGATGACTAAGGATCAATGATGAGAGTATAAGTAAATGTGTTCCAAGAATTCTAGCAGGAATATGCTGTTTAATTCCAAGGTAACAGTATTATTTCACTTGACCTATGCAGCCCAACCCGAAGTTAGAAATCCCACAGACTTGTTTCTTTCTGGGACAGTAGAGAAGTTTGCTCCCTAATTAAAATTTGCCCTCACCTTTTCATTTAAGTGAAGTTTGTTTAAGGAAAAAAAATCCAAATACTTTAGTAGATTACAATCTTCTTGTTTTCTTTTTTAACCTATTTGTTGTTTCTTATGAAAATATGTCGATAAAAAATGCATTATCCGTTCTTTGCTATGGTGTAGATCATTGGGCTTGAAATCAAGAAGACCTGGATTTGAATCATGACTCTGACCCCTGGGCAGAGTCAGGACAAACTTTCTCAGCTCTAATTTCTTCATTTCTAAACTGGGGCTAATAGTAGCGGTTACTTCAGAAGGCTGGCATGGGGATCAAATGAGATAACGTACACAACATGCTTTGCAAACCTTAAAGCAATATATAAATGCTAGCTAGTGGGAGATTAAATGAATCCAAGCAAATAACCAGTTGTCTTCTACAGGGGAGAGATATCAGAAGAGCATATGGAGCCATTGTCATCCATGCCATGACAAAAGATTTCAGAGAAATCTCCCAGAAGGTTACGTTGATTCTCTATGGAAAATTTATCAGAGGACATGGACGAGTCCCAGAGGACAAGCAAGAAGAGATGGTCTTCAGTCTTCATCACTAGTGGGGACATGTACATCCATGAGATAATAGGTGCATCAATATGTTGAAGACATTATTTCTATTAATTTAATTTTCAGATTTTAAAAATTTGTATGATAAGGTTAATCATACAAGCTTTCTTGCTGTCAGCCAAAAAAAAAAAGCTATACTTTAAGAAAAACATAGCTTGGGTACAAATTCAACTAAAATTCCTGAAAGACGAGTCAAAGATTAAAAAAAAAAGTTAAAATGAAATGAGAGTACTGGAGGAAAAATTGGAAAATAAATGAGAGCTAGGGAAAAAAAGAATTGGAAAGGGGATAAACAGTTTGGCACAAAAGGTACAAAACCTTGCCAAAACAACAAGCTTACTGAAAATTAGAATGGCTCAAATAGAAACCAATGATTCCATGAGACAACAAGAAACATTACAACAAAGTTGAAAGACTGAAAAAAAAAATAGAAGAAAATGTAAGGCAAAAACAATGATCTGGAAAACAGATTGAGGAGAAAAAAAACTTAATAATCATTCAAACACCTGATCTCCATGATGGAAAAAAACAACAACACATAAACATTGTATTTCAAGCAATCTTAAGATTGTCCTGATTTCTTAGAACCAGAGGAAAAAGTGGAAATAGAATCCATTGGTTATCTCCTGAAAGTAACCTCAAAATGAAAATGTCCAGGAACACTAGAGCCACAATCAAGAGTTTCCAGGTCAAAGAAAAAAATTCTGCAAGCAACTATAAAGAATTCAAGTACTGGGGGCAGCTAGGTGATGCAGTGAGTAGAGCACTGGCTCTTGAGTCAGGAGGACCTGAGTTCAAATCCTTTCTTAGACACTTAACACACACACACACACACACACACACACACACACAAACTAGCTGTGTGACGACCTTGGGCAAGTCACTTAACCCCAATCGCCCCCCCCCAAAAGCAAAACAACAATAACAACAACAACAACAAAAAACAAAACAAAAAAAGAATTCAAGTACTAAGGAACCACAGTTAAGATTGCACATGATTTAGGAGTCACCATTATAAAAGAGTGGAGATTGTAGAATGTATTACAGAAAGCTAAAGATAACAGACTTACAGGCAAGAGTACCTTACCCAAGCAAAACTAAGTATAATCTAATAGGGGGAAAATGGATCTTTAACAAAATAGAGGACTTTTTTTTTTTTTTAAAGCAATAGGGGTTAAGTAACGTGCTCAAGGTTACATGGCCAGTTATTTCTGGGTGTGGTGCTGAGTATCTGAGCCCGGATTTGATCCAGGTCATCCTGACACTGGAGCCGGTGCTCTTACTTGCTGAGCCACCTGGCCGCCCCAAAATAGAGGACTTCTGAGCATTCTTGATGATAAATCCAGGGCTGTGTAGAAACTCTGAAGTTCAAATAAAAAATCAAACAGAGGTAAATGTAAATGAACAATGATAAGGGACTAAATGAGGATAACTGCTTATATTCTTTTTTTGTGTGTGTGCGCTCTCTCTCTCTGTGTATATACATATATATGTATGTGTATATACACACATTATATACATGCATACATATACACATACAAACCTACGTACATATATTTCCCCAATTACATGTTATAACAATTTTTAACATCTTCTTAAGGTTTTGACTGCACCAGGGCCGTGGCAATGTCAGAAGAGAGAAGGGGGAATGTATAACAGACGGTAAGAAGATAAAATGGTTAGATTGGATACGGAGAGTGGGAAAGAGTTCTCATCACCAACATAGAGGTTATATGCTTGGGTGGCTGGGAGGATGGTATACCCTCAATGGTAAAACAGAAGTTTGGAAAGGGGGGGGAAGATAATGAGTACTTTTGAACCTACTGAATTTATCTATGGAGTATCTTCTTTGAGATGTTCAGGGGGAAGTTGGAAATCAGACCGGAAGTTAGCAGTGAGATCAAATGTAGGTAAATGGTTTTGAGAATCTCCAATGTAGAGATGAAAGTTGAGAGAAGGAAGTCCAAGGAAGAAAAAGCATTGGAAGCAGTGGGTCCAAAGAGACAAAGGATCAACTCTAGTCCATTCTCCTGATTCTCAATGTCCAATGATCTTTGATGAAAATCATGGGGACCAATCAGGAGTTGCTGTATCATTTCAGAAAAGTCCTTGTGATATAGCAAGAGGCTAAAGAGGATGCCCAGCTCTGTGGGAGGTACTCCAGCCCAATGGATCAGGAATTTTCTTCATCACCCCTACTACACATTTAAATATTATTATAATGTTATAATATTACATATTAAAATCTATAAAATCAAATTGAGTCTTTTTAAAAATTTGACATTGCTTTTATTGCATTAAAATGAGATTGAGTCTTCTTAAAAATAGAGATTCTAAACCTCTCTATAAAACAAAAAATGTGATGAGTATCTAACGTCATACACATAGAAATTCATGTGTGTGTAAGTGACAGGATAAACATTTTCTACTAGGATCTTTGCATAGTTCTAGTAGTCTTCAACCACATAGTAAGTTACTTTACTGAAAACTAAAGCCAAAACAATATAGCAACCCATTAATTAGCTATTCCCATAGAAATAATGTCCCAAGAGGGACATTCCTAAAAAGACCATGATGACTAACTTTTTATAGAAAAGAGAGTAGGCCTTTGAAACCCAGGGCTAAAGGGGTACAAGTAGCTATAATCTATCAGGAAATAGATGGATTGGAAATGTTTCTATTAGACAGACATTAATAAAGATTTATAACAGTATGAGTGGATATTAAAACATAAAGAAAAAGTCAATATAGTATTTCAAATTTTTTCAGTATTTGTACATTACCTATAGTTAAATGTCCTAAGTAATTGATACAATTTTCAAATTGCAGAATTCAGTAGATTTGGCTTCTCCTTCTAGTACTGCCAGCAATTAGTCTTTGGACCTCATGCCATTCATTTTAGGGTATTAGTTTTCTCATCTGAAAAATAATGGGGTTGGATAAGATGGCTTGATGATACGTAAGGTATTTTCCTTCTGTAACAGCCTTCGATATAGCCTGAAATGCTGTTAAAGGAAGATTGCCTATAGTTGAGAAGTTCACTCATAAATTTGTTCAGGTGGTAGAGATTCTCAAAAAATTCACAAAGTCTGGTCCCAAGACCTTCACATTTTCATAGCTGGTCTCCTATAGTATTAAGTTGTGGGTTTTGTTTTTTGGAGGGCAATTGGGGTTAAGTGACTTGCCCAAAGTCACACAGCTAGTTTGTGTGTGTGTGTGTGTGTGTGTGTGTGTGTTTTTGTGCGTGTGTGTGTGAGTGTCTGAGTAAACATTTGACCTCAGGTCCTCCTGACTCCAGGGCGGGTGCTCTATTAACTGTGCCACCTAGCCACACCAGTATTAAGTTTATTGAATGATAATTTCTTATCTTTCAAAGTCTTTTGAATAAATTCATAATTTATGAAAATGAATATATAGAATCATATCTTATCATTAGTATTTCATCAGGAGTAAAACCAGTCTTTAAATAAGTGGTTTCTTTTGTTTGTGTTAAGTGGAAGAAGATGAGAAAAATTGCATTGACTCAGCCTTTTGCCACACGGAAGTAGCCAGGAACAAGTTTGAGAATTATTTTTCTGCAAAATAAAACAAACAAACAATAATTTCACTGCAGCACCACCTAGTGGTTATGCACAGTAAAAACGCACTTGTTTTTCTATCAGTCGCAGAAATAACCAAAAACTTATTGAAGGAACCTGAAAAATGGCATATTTGTGAACAAAAATTCATGTAATCTTTACTTCTAAAAGTGAACAAATGCCAATAGCTAGCTAGCATTTACATGGTTCAATTGGATTTTGCTTCCAAATTAAAGATGAGGAAAGAGATTATTTTTTATTAATTAAATTATTTAAATTAAATTAATTAATTAAAAATAATTAAATCAATTAAATTATTTTATTAATTAAAGAGAGGTTATGAGATTTGCTCAGGGTCACACAACTAGTATCTCAATCAGGGTCTGGACTCATCTTCCTGACACAAAATCCAGTGATCTATTTGACCACCTAGCTAGCTTTGAACGAAGAATTTATTGTGTACCTCTTACATATCAGGACAGTGGCTAAGGGCTGGTGACAAAATTGATATCAATAAACCCCGCTTTATTTCCTAAATAAAGGTCAGAGAGTTCTACACTTTGGGAACATTCTAAACTCACGTTTATGGGAATAAAAACTTTAAATGGATGCCCGGGTTTTTGTTATTGTTGTTATATATCCTTTGTTTACTGTTCCCTGCTTGCACCAATAGGTGAGTAGGGCAGGTCCTACTAGAAAATATACTTTGAGAATTACCCATTTCTCAGATTCTCAAACCTCCTCATCACAGGGCTTTACACCTAGAAATCTGACCAATAGAAATTTCTTTGGTTATCAAGTGTAGCAAAAGCTAGGACTTTCTCCTCTTTTCCTTTCCCAGAGTCACATCCCCTGAGGAAATACATGCTGAAAGACTTGAAAAAGGCATAGCTTTTCTATAATAATCACTTTTCTGGCAAAAGGGGATTTTTTTTTAAGCAATTGGGGTTAAGTAACTTGCTCAAGGTTAGACGGCCAGTTATTTCTGGGTGTGGTGCTAAGTATCCAAGCCCAAATTTGATCCCCAGGTCATCCCGACACTGGAGCCGGTGCTCTTACTTGCTGTGCTACCTGGCCACCCCACAAAGGGGGATTTTAATATTCCCACCTAGTCACCTCAGGAAAATTCTTTGGCATTTAAGGAAGATAATTAGGGAGAAATTTGAGCACACTATCAGTGCTTCCTCTGGAGGGGGGTGGGGAACTTTTCTCATTAGTGTTTGAAAGGACAGCAAAACGTACAATATGTGAACCTGGAATTTCATTGTTGGTGATTTTCTTGAAGATGTAAAATTATGGAACTCTGCTCCTTGAGCAAACTTGGGTGAGACCAAAGGTTGGCAGGAATTAAAAAAAAAGTAATGCCCAAAACCCTTGTGAGAAGGAGTCCTTACTCTAGAAGTGCATCAAGAAAGCTCTATCTAGGAGAATGTATCCTTTCAGTCATGAAAAACCCTGGAGGCTTTCCTTTTCTTTAGTGGTGCAGACTGAGTAAGATTGTCTGTGGCAGAGTGTCTGTCCATGTCCCTGGTTCTTGTTGTTTGTCCTTCACTCTTGAAGATGACCATGGCACCAGGAAGGTGATGTCCTGACTTTCAAGTTAATTGGATTTAAATGAGATAGGGTTGTGCAGTCACCAGCTTCACTCTCTCCTCTGGAGCCACCTGGGTCCAGTGGCCAGATGATACCAGTTGCTTGAAGGAACAAGAATCTACAAGAGGAACTTATGAAGAGCTGTAGGACTGACTGTAGAAAGCAATGTTTGATGCTCCCAGCTAGGAGCTACCTAGAAAAGGAAGCATGCAAGGGCAAGGCCTTACTCTGCCTCCTAGATGAGTCATACTACTAGCTGGGAACATAGGGCACAAAGCTTTTGTATTTGTTACTATAGGCGACTTAGACTATCAAAAGAATTTGGGAGATGGTTTCTCACTGCTGGGGTATCTGTTGTCTTCCAAGAGTTCTATTTCATTATTTTCCCACCTTTCCATTCACTTTCTCATTTTTAATTTTATGACTTGTGTGTTTGTAAGTGGGGAGATGGTCTCATCAAAGAGGGGAAGTGTTATCAGAGAATATCAGATTTTCTGAATAGGACTAAGAGTCAAAAGAATGAATAAAGTCCCCAAATAGTCTTCTGGCCCTCTTTGTCATAAGGACTTTTTTTTGACATAAGGGTTACACATACTTATTGTTTCAAAATACAGATACCACTAAGAAGGCCAACAAATACAAATATCCACCAATTGGTCACCTTAATATGAAATGATTCAATCATTTCATTGAAGGAATTGGGAGCTTTGAGGATGAGACACAAAAATGCATAATATTTAGAGATAGAATCATAGTGTGAGATGGAGAGAGTGCAGGACCTAGACATCTCCGTTTACATCCTGACTGATTCTTACTGCCTGTGTCCATCCTTTTTTTTTTAATTTATAAAATGGTTAAAAAAAAAAAAAAACCTGTAGTACCTATCCCACAGTATTGTTGTTGAATATACTTAGTTTCTTGCCTAAAATCACTCAGGTAATAAGGAACAGAGCTGATAGTTGAACACAGGCCTTCTAACTCCAAATGCTGTGCTCTTGCACTATATTGGAGATGGCTCAAAATCTCAAATATGCTGCTCTGGAAGGAAAGACCTGAGTGAGGACTAGGTGGAGGCAAAATCCAGATAGCCAAACACTAGAGAAGGAGATCCATAAATGGGTTGAGAAAAGGAAACTCTAGGAATCCATTTTACATTTGAAGACAACTTTCAAGTATGGTTATGATCACTGTTTGTCACCTGTTGTACTGAGTTTAGCTGCTTCTTAGACTTCGATCAGAAACAGCTGTGAGGCATTATGGGTTAGAAGACCCAGGTTTTACATCTTGCTTTGAATAGTTATTCTGAACAGTCACTTCTCTGAAATTCACTCATCCCCATTTGTAAAATGTCAATAGTAATAATATTCTACCTACCCAGGTTGCTTTGAGGAAAATGCTTTATAAACCCTAAAAGTGCTGTATAAGTAAAAGCCAACCCAATTCTGGTAGAAGGACAAACTATCTGGTTTGGTTACTTCAACTACTCAAATCCCAGCTTCTTTTGCAAGAGGCTTTTCCACCCCAAGGCTAGTCTCCCACACAGATTAGCTCAAATTTCTTTTTTTTTTTTTTTTTTAAGCAATTGGGGTTAAATAACTTGCTCAAGCTTACACAGCCAGTTATTTCTGGGTGTGGTGCTAAGTATCTGAGCCCAGATTTGATCCCCAGGTCATCCTGACACTGGAGCCGGTGCTCTTACTTGCTGAGTCACCTGGCTGCCCCAGATTAGCTCCCAATTTCTGCTGTATATAACTAGTATGAACATAGTTATTTACCTATAGTCTCCCTCATTAAAATTCAGGCTTCCTCAGAGCAGGGGTTGTTTTTTGCCTTTCTTTGCAAACCCCACCTATAAGCACAGTGCTTGGTCATTTTTGTTGTGGTTCAGTCATTTTCAGTCATGTCTGACTCTTCATGATCCCATTTGGGGATTTCTTGGCAGGGATACTCGAGTAGTTTGCCATTCTTTCTCTAGCTCATTTTACAGATGAGGAAACTGAGGCAAACAGAATTAAGTGACCTGCTCAGGGTCATACAACTAGTATCTGAGGTCAGATTTCAGCTCAGGTCTTCCTGACTCCAGGCCTGGCATTCTATCTACGATGCTACTTGGCTGCCCAATATAGTAGTGCTTAATAAATGCTTGTTGTTTTCCAAAACAAAATGAACTGAATTGGCAGGTTCTGGTATAGTTTCTTTTCTCTTTTCTGCTTATTGATAGTCAATAAATAAAAGATATATTACTGCTACTACCTTTCTAATCTAGGAAGTTGAAATCATTTCCTTTCTTCAGCAGATTGGTAAGAGTGTGGGCCCATCTAAATGAAAGCCTTAAGTAGGAATTTAAACTCCTGAATCATAATTTCAGCTTCTCTTTTTTCTTCTTCAATAGTTAACTTTTATAATTAGTTCATTGGAGATTTTGTAATGATTAAGTTGGCAGCCAATTTAAAAAATACCAAGGTTGGGTGTGGAGCCAAGATGGCGGCATAGAAGCAGGAAAACTCTGTGAGCTCCCCCCATAACCACCTCAAATACCTATAAAATATGACTCTAAACAAACTTCAGAGCTACAGAACCCACAAAGTGACACAAAAAAAAAAACAAATCTCCCACTGAAGGCAGCCTGGCAGGCAGACAGCAAGGGTACATCACAGAACTGGGAGCAGAGCCCAGCCCTGCAAGAGCCAGAGGTTTTAGTCTCAGGGAGGCCTGACCAGCCACAGCTGGAGGGACTTCAGGAGAGTTGGTCACCAGCAGCTGTGGTGGTTTCCAGAATTATCAACCCATAAATGCCAAAGACAAAGTGAGAGGTCACCGTGGACTTTGGGAACAGGGGATCTGGGAGTACGGTCTGGCCTCTGCCCCTGGAGGGAGAAGGGGCTGAGCCACAGCAGCTGCCACAGCAAGGCTGCTCCTGGCCTGCAGATTGTAGGGGGACCAGGCAATGCTTCCGAAGGGTAATCACTCTTGCTTTAACTTGCTTGAATCTGGATTGTTGTCTAGGGTGGAGGTCCTGGGGTGTGTGACCAGGTGCCAGAGCTGGTGGAGGTTCCTGAGAGGGCACCCAATGAATAGCTCCAGCAGCTGCAAAAACCCCAGCAATTTGGGACAAAGCTCTCCTTTCTGGAAGCAGAGTTCTACTGTGGCAAAAAGTTCAAAAGTCAAGTAATTGAGTGGCAACATGAGCAAGCAAAGGAAGCAAGGCAAGCACAGCAGTCAAACCTTAGATTCCTTTTTTGGGGACAAAATGGATCAAAGCATGGAACAGGAGGAAGACAACAAAGTCAGAGCTCCTGCACCAAAAGCTTCCAAGAAAAACAGGAACTGATTACAGGCCATGGAAGAGCTTAAGAAGGATTTTGAAAACCAAATAAAAGAGAAATGGAGGAAAAATTGGAAAGAGAAATAAGAATGATGCAAGAAAATCTTGAAAAGAGTCAACAATCTGACTGAAGAAAATTAACACCTTAAAAAATAGACTAACTCAAATGGCAAGAGGCTCAAAAAGCCAATGAGGAGAAGAATGCCATAAAAAGCCAAATTTGCCAGATGGAAAAAGAATCTCAAAAGCTCACTGAAGAGAATCATTCCTTCAGAATTAGATTGGAGCAAATGGAAGCTAGTGACTTTATGAGAAATCAAGATACTATTAAACAGATCCAAACAAATGAAAAAATGGAAGGCAATGTGAAATATATCATGGGAAAAACCTCTGATGCGGAAAATAGATGCAGGAGAGATAATTTAAAAATTATTGGACTACCTGAAAACCATGATCAAAAAAAGAACCTAGAAAACATCCTTTAAGAAATTCTCAAGGAAAACTACTCTGATGTTTTAGAACCAGACGGCAAAATAGAGGTTGAAAGAATCCAACTATCACTTCCTGAATAAGATCCCCAAAAGAAAACTCCTAGGAATATTATAGTCAGGTTCTGGAGTTCCCAGATCAAGGAGAAAATATTACAAGCAGCCAAGAAGAAACAATTAGAAAATTGTGGAAACACAATCAGGATAACACAGGATCTGGCAGCTTCTACATTGAGGGATCAAAGGGCTTGGAATATGATATTCCAGAGGCCAAAGGAGCTGGGATTAAAATGAAGAATCACCTACCCAGCAAAACTGAGTATCATGTTTCAGGGGAAAATATGGTCATTCAGTGGATAGAGGACTTTCAAGCATTTTTGATGAAAAAAAAAAAAGAGTTGAATAGAAAATTTGACATTCAGATACAAGAAGAGAAGCATGAGAAGGTAAAGAGGGAAATCATAAGGAACTTACCAAAGTTGACCTACTTACATTCCTACATGGAAAATACAATAATTGTAATTTATGAAACTTTTCTCAGTATGAGAATAGTTGAAGGGAATATAAATGTATATACATATGTATACATACATATATGTCTATACAGGAGGGCATATGGGTGTATGAATACCTGTGTGTGTATATATGTGTACAGATATACATAGAGGGCACAGGACCAAGTTAATAGGAATACTTAAAAGGTGAAATTAAGAGGTGAGAGGGAATATAATGAGAGGAGATGGGGAGAGACAGAATGGGGTACATTATCTCATATAGAAGAGGCAAGGGAAAACTGCTACAATGGAGGGGAAGAACAGGAAGGGAAAAGGGAATGGGTCAACCTTACTCTCATTGAATTTGGCTTAGGGAGGGAATGACATACACACTAAATAGGGTATTCACCCTACAGGAGAGTAGGGGGGAAGGAGATGAGAGGATAGGGTAAGAGGGATGGAAGTTAGAAGCACACTCTTTTGAAAAGGAACAGGGTCAAAGTAGAGAATAGAACAAGTGGGGGCTGGGATAGGATGGAGGGAAATATAGTCAGTCTCTCACAATATATCCACTATGGAAATGTTTTGTGTAGCTACACATGTACAACCTATATGGGATTGCTTATCTTCCCAGTAAGGGTGGGTAATGAGGAAGGGAAAGAATCTGGAATTCAAAGTTTTAAAATCAAATGTTTAAAAAAATATATTATTATTTATTTTTACATGCAATTGGGAAATATGATATATAGGCACTGCGGTATAGAGATCCATCTTACCCTACTGTAAAGTCAGAGGGGAGATGGGGGAGGATATACCGTGTTTCCCCGATAATAAGACACTCTTATTATTTTTTTTGGACAGAAAAACACCAGAGGGCTTATTTCCAGGGGAGGGCTTATTTTAATGAACACTGACAGCAATTTTAATAAACAGGTAAATGTGAACAAAAAAATGTACCTTTATTCAATAATGAATTCAATAAAGAACAGGATGACGCGCTCACTGCTGCAGCTCTGATTGGATGCAGCTCGGAGCACGGCGTACTTTTCACGGTGGGGGGGGACGGTGGATACAGAGGGTACCGTAATGTAGGGTGTAGCGCAGGGGATCACCTTCACTACAGTAGCAATCTCAATAGGGCTTATTTTCGGGGGAGGGCTTATTTTAGAGGAATCTTACACAGTAAGGGGAGGGCTTATTTTCGGGATAGGTCTTATTATCGGGGAAACACGGTAGGAGTGAGCAGATTGGGGGAGGGGGTATAGAGTTGGATCACTGTTTTGGGATCGTGAGTAGGGGAAAGATGGGGAGAAGATTTGTAACTCAAAATCTTGTGGAAATGAATGATGTAAACTAAAAATAAACATAAAATTTAATTAAAAAAGTAAAAAAAAATACCAAGAGTAATTATTATCATTCAAAATCATACAATTTTAGGAAAAGAAGTAGTTTTAGAGATTATCTAGTCTACTGCACTTCATGGACAATAAAATCTAACTTTAGGGAGACTGAATAACTTACTAAAGGTCACACAACTAGATAGGTAGTGTTTGTGAGAACTACTGAGAGGCAGTGTTTAGTGGACAGAGGGCTAAACCCAGAGGTAGGATGACCTGGGTTACTTTGTTAGAATGAGTTTTCTCCCGGGAGCTATCCAGAGTCGTGGGCAATCTCTACTCCGAATGCTCTCTGCTCCAGTGATCAGAACCTTCTGTTTCTAACTCATATCTTCTTCTTGACTTTATCTTCTTTTCCCTTTGATTATGTTTGGAAGCAGTTGGGTGGACCCATGCCTTGCCTACCCACAGCTACCTTTTATAGTCAGTCACTTGACTACCTTGATCTTAAACACAGTTCCTCTTGGGGGACCTCTCTGTATGGTGGTCTATCTACCTGACAGGTTTCTGACAGAGCACACAATTACTTGTAAATAATGAAAATTAATATATACATATATGACATCCATGAAAGGACATACAAGATAGCCTTTGATACAAAAACCATAGGATTTTAGAAAATGGGAGAACAGTATGAGAAGAGCTTAGAATCTGAGATAAACTTTAATTCTATTTCTTGTTTGGTGAGGTACATAAATTAATATACATTTATACATGTATCCAAAAGGTCAGAAAGGGGTAACCTCAAGGATAAGAACCACAGAATTTTAGAAAATGAGCAAACAAGGCGAGAAGACATTAGAATTTCTAAGGAAAAATTTAATTCCTTTTAGCCTGCTTGAATACAGGAAGAGTGAACTACTTGAATTAATGTGCTCTTTCAGTCTCTCTCTCTATACACACACACACACTCACATGCGTGTGAGTATAATATATATGTGTGTGTTATTTAAGCCCAGGGATAAAAGCCATGTAATTTTATAAAATGGGCAAAAAAGGTGAGACAAGCTAGCATTCTGGAGGAAATATTTAATTTTACTTCCTGTTTGAAGACAGGATGAGTAAACTCTGTAAAGAAGCTCAGGATGAAGCCTGCACCCCAATGTTCAGTAGTCTATTAACTGTAAACCATAAAACACATTTTTCCTTAAAAACATATATACACTACAAGTTTTGAGAAGTACATTTTCAACCATGTCTGAACTTCGAGTTCAAATTAGCAACTACCCTTTGTTATCATTCATTAAAAAGGAGCGTTCTAAAGTTTTAGTGAATTTCTGTCTGAGCTGTGCTTTGAAGTGTTGATACCACCCAAGTAGTGTTTTTCTTCTTTCAATCTTTTCTTGTAAGCTCATACTTTTCTCTTTTTCTAAAATAACAGGAAGTTCTTTCCAATCTTTAATGAAGATAAAGGGAGCCCCCATGGCCTTAAGGAGCTGCAGAGGCGTGGTAGGAGAGGTGGATGCATTCCCACAACTGCCTGGTGTCATTACATCTTCTACAACAGGAACGGAGCCACAGGAGCAAGCCTCATAAATGCGGTAACATTCTGTGTTTACTCCTACAGGGCACAATGTGAGATCACTCTGAAGTAAAGCATCTTGATAGTTCTTCAAACTTTCATTTATTTCTTGAGGCTGCCACCTAGAAAATAAGAAAAGGAATGTGAATTTCATTGCATATTCATTCTGTTCTTCAGAAAAAAAAAGATTATACCTTAATATCAAGAACTATAAATGGTTAAAAAAAGAATATGTTGGTAAATGAGAAAATAAAAATCTTATTTAAAAAGAACTAAAAGCACTGAGACTTGTTGATACTTAAGTTCATAATAAAAAAGCAAAATTTTGGGATGACCACTGCAGATATTACAATTAACATTTTTATTCAATAGCTTTCTAAAAATTCTTATGGCTAATATTTAAATGTATCTTTTCTATTTTCCCCTCATGACTGATTTAAAGAGTACTGTACTATCTATATATGATACTAAATTTATTTGAAAAGTTGAACTGGGAATAGACTTTGATAGTCTGGAACAAAGTATCTATTAAAAACTAAAATAATTTTATTTAAAACTTCCTGAAGGGCTGTTATCAAGAGTACAATAATAAAAATTTTCTAGCCGAATTCTACTGAAGGATTCTTTATAAAGAAGAGAATCAAACAATGCAACTCCAAGTTCCCATATACACAAATCTTTTTAAAAAAATAATTCTAAAATTTTTCAAATGAAAATCTTACATTGATATTCATGGATTGTTCTGGGTGTTTCTCCCTTAAAATATTAATTCACAGACTGCTATGCAAAAAATATGAGATGGTCCACAATTCTTGGAATAACAACATTTGTTTGACACTTAGAATGTCTATCAGTTTTCCCCCTCCTATGTCTGCTGATCACTCCCATCCTTCTTTTCCCAATTACAAGGTGTTGGTGGCACTGAGTTCACAGATGCTGTGAGGGAACTGAAGTAGTAGTGCCAGCTACAGAATCCTGAAATAGCCCAACGAATGCCAATGAGAAAGATAAGCGCCACATCTTCACGACATCTCAAGGACGTCAAACTCATCTTGTAAATGCCACTGAGACGAGCTCCAGCAAATGGTTTTGTCTCTGACTGCCTTTCCAAACCCACCCTGATGGAGCTTCTGCCCACCTCAAGTCCTGCCTTGTTTCTGTAAGATGTCCCTTCTACAGGTAAACTATACTGCAAGTGCAGGATTATCTCTTGTGGGCCTTCCACGAATGCCCCAGGCAAACAAGGCCTTCTGCCTGACTTTGGTGAACCAATGGAACATGCAAAGGAAACAGAACTTACTCTTCTCTGGCTGTAATCCAGCATAATTTATTGTTTTTATCATGTTTCAAAATGTCCATTAGAGTCTCCCTGGATGAATTTTTATAAATGGTTCCTAAGAAATTACATAAGAATGATCTCTCATCATGCAACAATGACCAACTAGGTTCCACCACAGGAAAATTTCTGTATCTGTAAAAATAAATATACAAATTAGTGCATAATATATCATACCATTTTGTATTTCAATACTGAGGAATGACATGTAGATTGAAAGATTAGGAATTATTTTTGTACATAATCTGAATTGTCATTTCTTACAAACCAATTGTTTACAAATAATCTTTGTAACAAACTACTTGTGTTTATGAATATTAATATCTATATTGTTACATAACTATAAAATATATCGATATTAGTATAATTACATATAAATATTAATGACAACTACTTCTGTATTAGAAAGATTATCTGCCTAAGGTGCATCTTGTATTTCCCTTCCCTTTTATACTTCCCATTACTAATCTACATTTGTTGTGTAGGTTGCATTCAAAGCTTTGCAACAATGACTTGCACAAAATCCCAGCATGAAGGCTGACAGGGAGCTTTAGACACCTAGACCAACAGTTTTCAAACTTTTGTATACGAGGACTCTCTTTTCAAGTTTTTACAATATTCCACAGACATGACAGTAGTTGTACT
Source organism: Petaurus breviceps papuanus (assembly GCF_028583685.1). Classification (NCBI taxonomy): domain Eukaryota; kingdom Metazoa; phylum Chordata; class Mammalia; order Diprotodontia; family Petauridae; genus Petaurus; species Petaurus breviceps. The sequence goes on along the minus strand of NW_027185715.1, from coordinate 9,666,879 downwards.
GCTACTATGTATAAATTAAAAGTACAATATCAAAAAAGCTGCTATGAATTCATAGCAGCATTCACTTTTAAATTAGCTTGTAGTTTATTAATCACAGTGGCGTTCGAAAAACAGTAATACCTATCCATTTGACATTATTCAGTCAACAGAAGGCATTCTGCTTCTTATATTATGTTACACTGGGTATTTTGTTGGAGCTAAATAAAGAAAATGATAATGGTGCATGGTGTGTAAAAGATTTATAATAATAATAGTGGATGCCTGTGGAGTGGGGTCTACCAGTTGGGAATCACCAGTCCAGACCAACTCTCTCAATTTACAGATGAGGAAACTGAGTATGAGAGAGATTAAGTGACCTCTCCAGGGTCAAAACTAGAAACAGAATAGAAAGAAGCAGATTTCCATACCAGTGTTCTTTCTCCCACACTACCCCTCCAAATAATCATAAACAAGTCTTTCTGCTGGTTAATCTAGCTTTTAAAAATTGATACCAACAAAAAGAACCATCTAAGATGGTTTTCAGATTAACTCCTTACCCCTCCAGGAAAATAACAGAATTCTGTTGCATACTGCTAACGTGGATTAGGATAAACCTGAGATAAATCATGTTTTTAAAACCTAATAAGCCTGGTGTAATATATGATTAAGCATTATCTTATATCACTGGTTAACAGGAGTTCCCACATTACAACATAATGCCCACCATACTAATATATTCTCTTAGTACTGTGCTTTATTAGTAATATTGTATTAGATTTTTAAAATTTTCAAGTATTTTTAAGTTTTGAGTTAAAATCTCTCCCTCCTCCTTCCCTAAGATGGTAAACAACCATATATATAGGTTATACATGTGCTTCTGTAAATTTTACCTGTCCTTAATGACCACAGGACAGATAACTAATTTTCCTGTTCTGAAAAATCTTTAAACAAAGTTGATTCCATAATCTTCCTTTTAATGGCATAGAAATTAAATTATTCAATTCTGAAAAAAAAATGTAATTACATTTTATACTTACGTGGCTACGCCTAAGGGCCACTGGAAAACATCTTCTTCATTAATCCAAGGGCTATCATAGATTACAAAAAGTAGTTCCACAAAGCCTCCATTTTTTTTAAGATATGGATTAATCCATTTGTTATTGCAATGTTCATTTCCAAGCAATACAACAGCAACGTGCTGGAGTTTCCGAGCTTCTACTAAAGTTTTTGTATAGAGTAACCACTGTGTGGCGAAAGAGATCTTTGTGTCTTCTCTTCCATTTAAAACAAGCACCACATTATCCACCTCAACTGAAAAGTATCCTGGGAGGAGGGCTGGACCAGTGATGAAGCTGTAACATTAGAACAAAGGAACTTGACATCTAGATGTATTAAGACATTTAATCTTCATTGCAAATCTGCCAAATTCTGCCTAATTCTTTGAGGAGGAACTCCTCACCACTGGCAGGTGTATACCTCAAAGAGATTAAAGAAAAAGGAAAAGGACCCACATGCACAACAATATTTTTAGTAGCTCTTTTCATAGTAACCAAAAATTGGGAATGAGGCGGGAGGGAATCCTTCTACTGGGAAATGGTCAAATTATGGCGTATGGATGTAAGGAATATTGTTATACCACAAGAAATGATGGGTTACATAAGTTTTCATGAGTTGGGCCTTGGGACCCTAATCATAAAATTGCAATTGCAACAGCAATTGTATTCCAAAGACCTTATACAAGAACTTTTACAAACCACTGATTTCCAAGTTGTCCTTAACTCAAGGACTTTGAGGGCGTGGGGTAGGTACATTCCCTCCTGTGGTGAGGATTCGCAACACTTATGTAACTGATAGTCTCAGAGCTGCCTGGGATGGGGAGAGGCTGTCACCTGCCCTCGAGCACAAAGCAATTAACTTACATGTCTGAGGCAAGACATCTCAGTCTATCTGACTTCAGGGCCAGTCACCTAGTTACCATTCCACTCTGACTTTCAACTGGGCATTTGCTTATAGAAACAGTTATCATATACAATTAAAAAAAATCTAGCACAAATATACAGTGAATGTATGTTCCTGTGGAATTTGTGCATATATATGTATATATCCTAATGTGCCTATATATTAGGCATTATATACCTATATGGTACATAATGTCTCTAAGTATATAGAGGGTCAGGAACATGTTGTGGGTTGGTTATATACAGAATCTAATATAACCCAGAAAGGGAAAACAGGGATAGCTCAATAATTCTGTATTTGCAGAATTTTAAACTAATATCACATACCTTTCCGTGAGACTGAATATAGTTGTAAAAAAGGTTAAAAATATTTACTATTACTGATCTAATTAATATTTTAACCCTAGTCTTAACCACCAAGTTATTTTGTAGAATACACTTTTATTTCATTTCTTCTAAAAGAATAATTGTTTGTAAGGGTATTTACCTACTAATATTTAACTTTTAACTAAATAACATAAAGATCTGCTACATTAGGTCTTGGAATGAAGTAAGGAAGGAAAGAAAAATGGAATTGTAGACATAAACTCAAAACAATCTGGTTCTTAAGTTACATGAAAGGTATGATTGCTTTGTCTGCCAATAAACATGTATATCATGGAAGATGTTTTCATATGTATGTAACAAAAATGAATTTTTTCATTTCTTATTGGTATTAACTACTGATGAATACACTAGTATTTTTTCCTTTTTTCCTCCCAAATGACCTTAGAAAACTGCCAGAACAATGAATTTCATTAACAAGTTTCTAGTAAAGATGTAGGGGAAAAGCAAATTCAACTTACATCTAGAGTAAAAAAATGGATATACATAAATAATAAAAATTTGGAAATTAATGTAGCTATGTATAGGAAAGAATGGAACTTTGGTTACAACCAGCTAGGTTACTATAACAATCCACAAATACTTGCCGGGCCCATACTATACATTTGGTACTGTGGAAGATATGGAATGAGAAATGCCAAGAGAGATAGCTTCAGTAAAATCTTGGAAGGCTGATATGAACTGACACAGAGTGAAGTGAGTAGAAATAGGAGACCAATTTACATAGCAATATTATAAATAAAAAACTTTAAAAGAATTAAGAATTCTGATGTATGTAATGATCAAGTATGCCAACAATGATAATGGATCACAATCCCTATCTCTTGACAGAGGGGTGATAGACTCAAAATAGAGAATGACATATAAATTCTTGGACATGGTAAGCATAGATTTGTTTTGCTTATTTGTCAAAAGAATTGTGTTTTTCTTTTTCTAAACTGGGGCTGGGAGGCGAGGGCTAATAATAGTGTTTTCCCCCCAAAAGAGAAGAAATAAATAAAAAGAGAGTCATAGAAACATTTTAAAAGTGCACAGAAGAGAAGGAAGTTCAGTGAGAAACTTAGACAAGCAGGACAAATCTGAAAGTTACAAGTTGAATTTATAATTTATTTTTTTAAAACAAATTGCAATGATTTGTGGTTTTACATAAAATCCTCTTTTTCTGTTCTACTTTTTTTTTGTATTCATAAAACTCAGATTTTTTTAAAGAGCAAAAAAAAAAGACATAGTCCTTGAATTCAAAGAGGGTACAATCTAGTGGAAAGACAAAAATCAACAGATATGAAGTAAGAATATATAACTAAGTGATAAGTGATGGCTTGCCTTATAAGTGTTGGTACTTCTAATAGGTGGGGAATCAATGAGAATTGGCCAGGATACGGGGCATTGGAGAGGACATTGCAGGAAAAGGAAAGTGAACAATGAAAATGTGAGTCAGTAACGAGACCAATCTAATTAGAAAGCAATCCCAGAAGAAGCAGAAAATGGAGTGGGGTAGGGAGAAGATGGAATAAGATTGTGAAAAGTAAAACCAGGTAGAGATTTTATCTAGCTTCAATATGAAAAAGAGAAGAGTCAAAGATGGCTCTATTTTTTCCATCCTACCTAGATGACTGAAAGAATGTTTGTACAATTTACACAGAGGCTGAGAAGCATATGCTGAAATATTAAGTTTGGGATATGCCAAGTTTGACCTTAAGCCATAAATACATTTATTATAAATTCAGGAAGTTTCAAACTTCTTTTTTTCTTATTCTTAGTACAATATTGATGTTTAGTGAACAGAAAAAGGAAGATGTAGCTATCCAAAATGTCCGTAAGTAATCTGAATTTAGGGACTTTATAATTAACTTAAATTTGGGATGTACTCAGAATGAGAAAAATGGAAACTTAGAAAAGGAAATTTTAAAATCTACAAAACAGAAAACCTGGGTGTTGACATTTTTAGAATAAAAAAATTCACAGTTATAGATACTAAGGTAGGTTATTTTTTAAAAAATTATTTAAGAAAAAATGTTACATCTTACTTTGGGATACAGACTGGAGCTATATTATTTCATTGGTAGAGTGGATTCTGTGGGCAAGGAAATGCCCTCTTCCAATGCAGGGTAGAATCTTCTCTGTATCTTATTATCTTAGAGAGTTGCCTAGATCTAGAACATTTAGAAATTAAATTATCTGCCCCATTCACACAGGTAGTATGGGTCATAAGGGAGCTTAAACTCAGGTCTTCTCAGCTTCAAAGCTAGCTCCTTATCCATTATACCATATTGTCTCTATCACTTTTAACAACAGCATTCAAAAAAAAAATTTAAATGTCGGAATGTCCTGGGAACCTTTCAACATAAAGACTCTGAATAACTACATAGCTATATTTGCACAGGAAGGCAAACCAATGGCCAGCCAATTTCCCACAGTTTCTCAGTTAAAATATCTACAATTCAGCAACTGCAAAACTTTTGTAAAAATGTATTCATTTCTTAGCTATAGCTATTAATTAGCCAGACTATTTAAAATCACTGAACTTTTAAATGATAGTAAAATAATTAAAACCAAACTCAAAAGAAATTTTAAATCAATTCATGAGAAAGGATTGGAAAAGTGAAATGTAACTCATGGGTGAATCTCACAGCTTAGCCCCCCCGCAGCTCCCCACAGATTCCCACTTTTCAGATCAAAGCGTCATTTCTGACTGCTGTTTCTCATGCCCAGAGTCCTGGCCTAGCTCTCTAGTCCCTGAACTAGAACCCCCAGGTCCAAAGTGCTAGGTAATTCCATGCCCTAGACTCTCCCTACTCTAGTTTTTGAGTCTTCATGGCTAGAAAACTGAGGTATAATCCCCACTTGTACAAAGGGCAGGTGTGCATAAAACACTCAAATACCTCTTTTACTCTCAATTCCCCTCCTCCACATCCACAAAAGGAAGAAATTTAAACAGAAAAAGTAAAAACGTGACTTTATATAACTTTTGCTTATTAAATTTGCAGATGACATGAAGTTGGAAGGGATAACTAACAAGTCGGATGGCAGAGTAAGGATCCCAAAAGATTACAACAAACTAGAACAATAAGCCAAATCTAATTATATGGATCCCTGTAAAATTTTGTTTTAAAATACATATTTCTGCACAGTTACAGGATAAGGGAGGAATGCGTAAACAAAAGTTCATGTGAAAAAGATGTAGTAAACTGCAAATGATCTGAAAGCCCAACATGAGAATAGTTTATATTTTAAATCCCTGTTTTCCCAAAGTTGCTGTTCTTTTAGAAATTATATTTTAAGTGGGCCAGGGAAACATCTGCTTAATTTACCCTAAGAGAAAAAGAACAGTGCCCTAACAGGCCATTACAAAAATTCTTCTTATCATAGACATGCGAGACTCCTTGTTTGGGACGTGCTTTCAAGATACATTCTGCCCTACCAAGTCAAATGCTTCTTTGTCATTGACAAACATAGCAGAATCTTATATTTCCTCAACTTTCAGTCAACTGTGTGACTCTAAAGATGTGGCTTAATGTAGACAATCATTTGCAAAAGCCTAGCTGTTCCCTAGAGGGACAGCTAGGTGGCACAGTGCTGGGCCTGAAGTTAGAAAGACTCACCTACCTGAATTCAAAAATGGCCTCTGACAGTTACTAGCTTTATGACCTTTGGCAAGTCCCTTAATTTTGTCTGCTTCAGTGCCTCATCTGTCAAATGAGCTGGAAAAAGAAATGGCAAACCACTCCACTATCTTTGCCAAGAAAACACCAAGTGGGGTCACAAAGAATAGGACATGACTGAATGAAAGTTGTTCCCTTCTCATATTTTCAATGATGATTTTGATATTTATGTAGAACATCTTTTGAAAAAAAATTAGTTATTTGTTTACTTTTAGTTTGCAACATCCAGTTCCACAAGCTTCTGAGTTCCAAATTTTCTCCTCTCCCTCTCTCCCTCTACAGTGGCACACAATCTGATATAGGTTCTCATGTAGAACATCTTTAAAGTGATTTATAAATAGGAGAAAATAAGTATGCAGGTCAGTACTTATTAGTGTCTTTTTCAGTAAGAATATTATTGATCATTTTTTTCTATCCGTTTGTAATCTCCATGATAATAGGATAAAATAATCACTTAATACTCTAGAAATTGTGTCACCACCTGCACTGCTTCTTTCCTTCACCTGATCCAACCACTCTTTTCAACTTTTTATTTTAAGTGACCTTTCCACTTCCTTGTAGACCACTCTAGGGCCTGAAGTATCAGGGTTCAAAAGTGGAGTTCCAGTATAATTGGTGATGAAAATGGAAGTAAAAGCTTATTCCATTTTCTAGGATTTGTCTATTTCTTACCAGTGTTTTCTAGAAATACTCTTGGGGCAATGTTAAGTTTAGTTGAGTGTCACACTGAATGGTTTTTAGATGTGTTTTTTTCTCCCTTCCTTTTCATTATTTTAAACTACAATGGGGTTGGAGGTAGGGCAATTTGACCAGTGACTTGACTGGTATGGGAAACTCTCAGGTGAAAAAATTCTGCATCTTATAGTCACAGATAAGTGAGGTAATTTGCTCAGGGTTACGTAGCCAGTATGTGTCAGAACCTGAACCCAGATATTCCTGGCTCTAAGGCCACCTCTCTGTTCATTAACACAACATTGCAATACTACATATAAACTGCCATGATCCTATACAGTTTTTTTTCTAAATGAGTTTGTTTTCTAAGCTGTTTCCCTTAGCTATCAGTTCCCTCTACTTAGGAAGGTGATCAGAAGGCTAAAATGGTTTTCAGCCAGTTCTTCTGGCTTCCTCTTTGGGGTGACTGTATTAATTGATAACTATTTTTTAGGTAATGTTGATAAGATCCACATTTTTGCTTCCTCCACCATTTCCTATTTTCTAATACTGTTCCCTTGTCTGAATACACTGATTTCAAGTTGTTCCATTTGTAAGCAGTTGAGATCTTTTCCCTTAGGCCTATTCCTAATGACCCTGGAATGAGCCAATTCTATGATGTAATCCATAGCAAAGCACACATGTGGCTTTCAGGGCACTATCTTCAACAGACAATAACAGTTACATGATATTTACAGAAACTCCTTATACCGATACAGATAGCATATTTATCTCTATCTTTTAATTTTAGTTAACGTGGGCACTGAGAAGAGTCACAGCTAGCATATGTCATAATTAAGACTGAGAACACAGGCTCTCTATTCAATATGGAAAACTTCTCTTTTCTTTCTTTTTCTTTTTTTTTGTTAATTCATCAAATAAAACATCTTTAAGTAGAGGAAAGTATTAAACAGAATTCATTCTATAATTCTACTTCATACTATTGCTAGTGAGTAGCATGCAGTATGCCCTTAATAAATGTACCTCGGAGGGTATGTTACATGGATATCTTCGATATTTGTATGACTAGTTTTATCACAAGTCTGCTCAACCTATGAAAAGTTCTGTTAGGTGGAATGCCATGTTCACGTAAGCTCTGACTGGTGAAGCCGTCAGTACGGAGAGCCTAGGGCATGGAATTATCTAGAACTTTGGAACTGGGGGATCTAGTTCAGGGACTAGAGTGCTAGCTGCTCTTTCTTCTTTCCTTATAAACTGAATCTCATGATACTTCTCTTCCTGTAGACTTGTAAAACACCGAATAAAATATATTTCAGCACTCTGATAGTAAGATCGGACTGTGCTGAAAGGAGAGGTTGAAAAGGTAGAGTCTTCTGTCCAGACTTCAGACAGCTAAGGCCTCTTGGGCCTTCTTCAATTTGTTGTCTGGTATTAAACTGAGAAGAATTTTGTCTGACAGGGAGGAGGAGAGTCTTGACAGAGAAGTATCACAAAAACCCAGGAGGAGAATATCCAGAAGGAGGGGATGATCTATAGTATCAAATTTTGCAGACAGGTCAAGACGAAAAAGTACTGAAAAAAGACTATGAGATTTGCAATTAATATGTCACTAATAATTTGAAGGCGAAGTTTTAGATAAGTGATGAGGTTGAAAGCAAGACAAGTGATTGTGAAATGATCAGAAGGCAAGAGAGCGCCAGCCGTGAGTATTGAAAGATTTTTCCTTTTATATTTTGGTTGTGAAAGGTAGAAGAGTAATTAGGTTAAGGGGATAGGAGGACCAAGTGAAGGTTTTCAAGGGGGATGGGGGATGATCTGGGCATGTGTATAAGCAGCAGAAAAGGAGCTGATGGATAAGGAGAGATTGAAAAATCAGGTAGAGAGGGATGGTCAAAAGGGAAAAATCCTGGAGGAGAGTTAAGAGTACAAAGAGTTGAGACAGTATTTTGGAGAAGCTTTCATTAAGAATGAAGCAAAAGTGGAGAGAATTGGAAATGATGCTGATGTGATTTGGAGTGTAGCATGTTTACTTCCCCAAGGAGACCCTGTGAATCATCTCTCCATGTTTATGAAACTTTGTTTTGTCTTCTCATTTTATTTATCATGGGAATGACAATACTGATGTGGCTCAATTTTTCCAATAGTAGGTTGATTGTTTGGCGCTAGACAAAAGTTTGTAATACCAATAGTTAAGGCATAGAGATGTTCTGCTTCCTTTCTGCCAATCTTCTATGGTCACTACTGAAGATCAGCACTGAGCGCCTTTACATCTTTTTCTTTATTTCAAGGGCTGTGATGCCATGACCCTGCCTATAAAGATAGTGAGTTATCTTTGTTTATTTTCACATTCCCTGTTCTCTTTCTCAATGGCTTAATTTCACTTAACTTAATTCCTGCCTCTCAGTTTTTTCAATTTATTGACATTCTAAAGTCTTACATTATAATATTCTATAATGTAATCATCCTTCAACAATCTTAGTTATTAAATACTTAGTTATTTTTAAAGTGCTACTGGTACCCTTTGCTTTTATATTACATTCATTTCAAAAATATGCCCCTCTTTTCTTACTCAGAATCTTCCCTTATAACAAAGATGAAAACAGCAACAACAAACAGTTTAGCAAAACTGACTACTGTAGCAACTACGTTCAGACAGCATAAGCTTCATTCCTAGTTTTCAACAAGAAGTAGATGCATTTTTTTTCATCTCTTACCTGGGGCAAAGTTTGTACTTTATAGTTATTACCCTAGACTTTAAAAATCTGCATTTATGATTTAAGCATAGCATAACCAATTATTCAGAGGCATGAATAAATTAGATAAATCAGGCAAAAGATAAATTAGAAAGATCTTTTCATGTATAAAACTATATTTCTTTTCTTTTTTTTTTAAAGCAATTGGGGTTAAATAACTTGCTCAAGGTTACACGGACAGTTATTTCTGGGTGTGGTGCTAAGTATCTGAGCCCAGATTTGATCCCCAGGTCATCCCGACACTGGGGCCGGTGCTCTTACTCGCTGAGCCATTGGCCGCTCCTAAAACTATATTTCTAATCCCAGTTATGGTAAATGCAAGAATCTGCAAAGCTCCAATGAGATAAAAAAATTTTTTTCTCAAAACTATCATCTGTATTTTTTCTAAAATAACTATTTTTCTCATATATTTCTTCAAATGTGAAAAAAACCCATGCTTATAAACCTGATAGCTTTTTTCCCCACTTATTTGACTCTAGTCTTTCCCTGTTTAAATGCATTCTCTGTGGTCTTTCAGTCTCTGTATCTTGGTCAATTAACTGGCCAAGTCTCATTAATTCTACTGCCTATCCTCTCACGCTTACTCCTCACTCTCTATTCACATGGCTACTAACCCATTTAGACATTCATCACTTACAGGTCTCCCTACTTTCAGCCTCCAACTTCATTAATGTATCTGCTATATAACTACAACACAGGTGTGACCATGTTACCTCCCTGACCAAAAATCTTCACTGGCTCCCTATCAAGGCCTCTAGGATAAAACACAAATCTTTAGCCTGACATTGGAACTGCTCTGCTCTCTGGCTCCCCTACTTTTCCAGACACATTACATTACTTCTTTGTATTCGAACTTTCCTGCCCAACTGAACCACTAACAGTTCTCTAAACAAGACATTCTGCCTTCTGTCTTTGTATCTTTGCACAGGCTGCCTGTCCCCTCGGCCTAGACAATACTCTCCCCTTTTACAATCGCCAGCTTCCTTCCTGAAGGCTCAGTTCTGGTGGTACCACCTCTGTGAAAACTTTCCTGATGTCAGCTGTTGAAGAGTTCTCTGCTATACGTAACTGCACTGCACACAAGGAGCACAAGATCCTGGAGGGCAAGAACTGACTTATTTTTGTCTTTGTGTTCCCTAGCACCTAGCACAGTTATGCATATTAGGCACTTAATGAGTATCTGTTAATTGAATTAAATAATTCATTTGTACTTTTTCACAAGCTTTTTAGTGCCTGTCTCAGTATCTCTTGCTTCTAAGGGTCAGAAGAATATTCCTACTGTAAATGTGATACCTGCATTTTGTTTTAATTTTTCTCCAGTAATTTAACATTATAAGCTTTTTTCCCTCCAACATTTCCTTTTTCAGTTTCCAAAGTTCTTTGCATATAATACAAAATTTAAATTTCTTTGTTCAAAGAGATTCATAATGTTGATATGCTGTGACCTATTTTTTTCCCTTCTGTTTCTTTGAATTGTGGAAATTGAAATTTGCTCCACACATATTATTTCCTACCTCTAACAACAAAGGACAGCCAACCTTCACTGAGCAGTTTAAGTACTACTAGATTGAGGCATTTAAAAAAAAAAGATATTCACAAGAAAGCGAAATGAGTCTGACATACATATTAGATAGAACACTATAAAAAGATAAAGCCTAATCATCCAATATTTTAAAGGTCATATAATTTCAGTTCTACAAGACCAAATTCAATACAAGCATTAAAAGTAAAACATGTAGAGAACTATATTAGGCACTGGGGGAAGACAGGAAGTTTAACTGAGATATAAACCTTTCCTTCATGCACTTTATAGTCTTGCAGGGTGCTAAGAAAGATACATAATTATAACACACAATATTACAAAGCAAAGTGCTACATGAGATCCAAGGGCATTCAGCGTCATTGGAGAGAGAAAAAGAAAATGGTAGGGAGGTACTTTCTAAATGTTAGCTTAACTGAATTCAATGTCCATACTGATGTGAGTCTGTTCCTCTGAATGTATGTCAATTCACAGGTCATTGGATAAGGATCCCATATTTAGAGCTGATGGTCTAAAAGACTTACCCTTAGTACCTGCTGCCTCTTTTTGTGTAATCTGACTCTCATCAATGCACAAACAGAAGCTAAGGAAGGGGAAGAAGGTGTTATAGAGGACTCTGCCCTTGGACAGGCTGGACCCTGGAAAATAGATCTAGTTTGGAACCATATGCAAAGTTCTTCCAGGAGAAGAATGCACTAAAGCTTGTACTCTTCTGCTACAAACTTTCAGAACTAAGGATCACCCCTGTATGTACCTCAGTGACTCACCAGAGAAAAAGTCTTTTTTAGAGGAATCCTCTTAAACGCCATCTGGAAGGAAAGATTCCCTTCCTCTTCAACCACGGCACTAGAGAGTAATATTATCTTATGAGAACTAATGAACACTGTCCAGTTCTTTGATAGTACCAAAATAAGAATGCCACAAATTTTAAGAGTCTACAGAGTGGTATAGGAGAGTCCTATTTGATGAGCACATATTCAAATTTATAAGAATAAATGGATGGTTATCAAATCTTCAGATGACTCAAAGCCAGGAGAGTTAACAGGTTGGATGACAGACTTGGGGTCAAAAAAGATCTTGATAGACTAGAGTGATAGGCTATCTCTAAGATTAATGCTAACTGAAATAAATGCAAAGAACTACTTTGCATTAAAAAAAAATCAACTGAAAAAGTAAGATGGGTAAGAAATAGTAAGAAAACCATTCAATTTAAAAAGACCTATGGGTTTTCATGGACTGCAATCTCAGTATGCATTAAGCGCATGACAATGCAGACAAGAAGGTGAAGATAAGGAACACAGGTAAGGAATATGGATAAGGAAAACTAAAATTTTATAGCTACTTTGTTACCAAATTGAACAAAAAGTTTGAAGCTTTTAAAGTGACATTATTTTGAAAAGATACACATGGACAAAATCTTTTAGGAATACAAAAGTATAGAATAAAGAATTTAACTGGCAATAAAAATTAAAGTGACATTAAGTATTTATAATTATTTCTTGTTATCAGTGAGGAAGAAACAGAAAACAAACACAGGATGTTTGGCTCACATTATCCCAAACAACACAATATTTGCTAAATTCTTTTGAGTGAAGAATTACAGAACTCTATTCATTTTAAAATCTTCCATGAATAAAACAATATTCCTATAAAGTCATGGATAAGGAAAAAAACTTAAATAAAAATATTGGTTTTACTGAATATAAAGGAATTGATATGGTTTCCTCCAAGTACCGTAACTCAATGTTCCAAACCTTTTCAATCATCTAATAAAGTTCATGTATACAACAATTTTTTAACAAGCAGGGTCTCAGAATGTTAGTAACAGTCTTCATACTAATTTATTTGGTTTAAAAAATAAATATGATTGTAATAAGGGAACAAAAATAAAAAATTCCACGTTAACCTCAAAAGCATCTAGGTTGGGGGCAGAGTCAAGGTGGTGTAGTAGAAACAGAACTTCTGGTGGCTCCCACCTCCTCCAATTTAAGTAAAAAATGACTCTAAACAAACTTTGGAGCTACCGAACACACAAAATGACACAAAGAAGCTAATCTCCTGTTGAAGTCAGGCCGGCAGGCCCGCAGGAAGGGGCCAGCGCAGCACTCTGGGAGCCAAGCCCAGCCCCAAGCAAGCCCAAATTTACCATCTGGCGGCCACAACCAGCCGCCGGCTGTAGGGACTTCAGATCACCAGCAACTGTGGCAGTTTCCAGAAATATCAACCCATTGATGCTCAGGACAAAGTGAGAGGTCAATGCAGTGTGGACTTTGGGACCTGGGGGTCCGGGAGTACGGTCCGGCCTTTGCCCCTGGGACCAGAAGCCGCTGAGGCTTGGCTGTCGTCCAGCTACTGCCACATTGCTGCTTCAGAGCCCCAGGCTTGCAGATTGTGGGAGTACCAAGTGACCAGTCTGAGAGGTAATTGCTCTTGCTTTAACCTGCTTGGGTCTGGATCACTGTCTGGGGTGGAGGTCCTGGAGTGCTTGACTAGTGTGCCAGAGTCTGTGGAGGCTACAGAGAAGGCACCCAACTAATAGCTCCGGCAGCTGAGAAAACTCCAGCAATTTGGGACAAAGCTCTTCTCTCTGGCAGCAGAGTTCAACTGTGGCAAAAAGCTCAAAAGTCAAGTAATTGAGTGACAACATAAGCAAGCAAAGGAAGCAAACCAACTCACATCAGTCTGACTTTGGATTCCTTTTTTGGGGACAAAAAGGATCGGGGCATGGAACAGGAGAAAGACAGCCAAGTCAGAACTCCTGCACCAAAAGCTTCCATCAAAAGAACAAGCTGTTTACAAGCCATAGAGGAGCTTAAGAAGGATTTTGAAAACCAAATAAGAGTAGTAGAGGAACAACTGGGAAGAGAAATGAGAAGGATGCAAGAAAATTATGAAAGGAGAGTCAACAGCCTGACTGAGGAAAATAACACCTTAAAAAAAAGACTAACTCAAATGGCAAAAGAGGCTCAAAAAGCCAATGAGGAGAAGAATGACTTAAAAAGCCAAATTTTCCAAAAAAGAATCTCAAAAGCTCACTGAAGAGAATCATTCCTTCAGAATTAGATTGGAGCAAATGGAAGCTAGTGATGTTATGAGAAATCAAGATACTATTAAACAGATCCAAACAAATGAAAAAATAGAAGGCAATGTGAAGTATCTCATTGGGAAAACCACTGACCTGGAAAATAGATACAGGAGAGATAATTAAAAAATTATTGGACTACCTGAAAGCCATGATCAAAGTAAGAACCTAGAAATCATCCTCAAGGAAAACTTCCCTGATGTTTTAGAATCAGAGGGCAAAATAGAGGTTGAAAGAATCCATCTATCACCTTCTGAAAAAGATCCCAAAAAGAAAACTCCTAGGAATATTACAGCCAGGTTCTGGAGTTCCCAGATCAAGGAGAAAATATTACAAGCAGCAAGAAAGAAACAATATGAATATTGTGGAAACACAATCAGAGTAACACAGGATCTGAGCTTCTACATTGAGGGATCAAAGGGCTTGGAATATGATATATCAGAAGTTAAAGGAACTGGGATTAAAACCAAGAATCATCTACCCAGCAAAACTGAGTATCATGTTTCAGGGTAAAATATGGTCATTCAATGGAATTGAGGACTTTCAAGCATTCTTGATTAAAAAAACCAAAGCTAAATAGAAAATTTGACATTCCGATACAAGAAGTTCTAGTGAATGTGTGAAACCAAGAAACACTCTGTACTGTGTGAGGACCCATAGTAACTGCCAGTAAAGTGGACTTAACTCCCAAGTGTGTCAGGCCGGATACGGGGTCCTGGACATGCTGCTTCCACGTCCAGTCCTTCCCCCAGTCCTTTGCCCACTTCTCTAACATTTTTTCTTCTGATTTCTGCCTTCCTTCCCTCATCCAATAATATAAAATTATTGTGTACGGGTTCCTCCCCTTCCTTTCCCCAAATGCTTAAAAAAAAAAAAGTCAAGAAGACCCAAGTTCGGTTCCAGCCTCAGACAGTTAACACCCACACACACACACACACACACACACAAAAACTAGCCGTGTAACCTTGGGCAAGTTACTTACCCAATTGCCCTTCAAAAGGCAAAACAAAAAAAAAAGACAAAAAAAAAACCCCAGACATTGAGAACAGACACTAGAAGCATGAGAAGGTAAACAGGCAAAAGAAATCATAAGGAACTTATGAAAGTTGAACTACTTATATTCCCACATGGAAAAATGATAATTGTAACTTACTAAACTTTTCTCAGTATGAGAATAGTTGAAGGGAATAGAAATGTGTATATATGTATGTATACATACATATATAGTATATATAGGATGTATATGTATATGAATACATATGTGAGTGTGTGTATATATGTGTACAGGTATACATAGACAGAGGGCACAGGACCAATTGAATAGGAAGGGATGATACTTAAAAGGTGAAATTAAGAGATGAGAGAGGAATATGAGAGGAGATGGGGAGAGATAGAATGGGGTAAATTATCTCATAGAAGAGGCAAGGGAAAACTGTTACAATGGAGGGGAAGAAGAGGAAGGTAAAAGGGAATGAGTCAACCTTATTCTCATTGAATTGGGCTTAGGGAGGGAATGACATACACACTAAATAGGGTATCTCACTCTACAAAAGAGTAGGGGGGAAGGGGATGAGAGGGGGGATGATGGAAGGGAGGGAAGTTGGAAGCACACACTTTTGAAAAGGGACAGGATCAAAGTAGAGAATGAACAAATGGGGGCTAGGCTAGGATGGAGGGAAATATAGTCAGTCTCTCACAATATATCCACTATGGAAATGTTTTGTGTAGCTACACATGTACAACCTGTATGGGATTGCTTATCTTCCCAGTAAGGGGGGGTGACAAGGGAGGAAGGGAAAGAATCTGGAATTCAAAGGTTTAAAATCAAATGTTTAAAATATATGCATATTATTATTGTTATTACTATTTTACATGTAACTGGGAAATAAGATATACAGGCACTGGGGCAGAGAGATCCATTGTGCCCTACTGGAAAGTCAGAGGGGGTATGGAAAAAAATATGGGAGAGAGCAGATTGGGGGGGGGGATATTCAGTGGGATCGATCTTTTGGGGGTGGTGGGTAGGGGAAAGATGGGGAGAAAATCTTGTGGAAATGAATGATGTAAACTAAAAAATAATTTTTAAAAACTGCTTCAATCTTTAAAAAAAAAAGCATCTAGATTAAAATACTCTGCCAATAAAAAGATATCTTCCCCATCTCTACCCTCTAAGAAGCCCCCAAATATTCAACATTACAATATCTAAAGCTCAAAGTATGCTTTTTACATGGTCAAGATACATCTTTAAAAGGCAACAGGCATATGTGATCAGGCAACATGCAAAGTACTTTGGGATTTATTTAGTGTAATTTTATCTTCTTTTCAAAGTTAATTGGTAATTTTAAAATCATTGGTGTTTTTAAAATTCTTAAAAAATGTCCAAGGACACCATTTAAACATTAATTTGTTATCCAAGAAGTTTATTTCCTTCTTCTTTACAGCAAGTAGCCTGAATTAAAATTAATTTAAGTAAATATATTTCTGTCTAACCCACTCTGTTCCTGCTCAGAAAACAAATCGTGCTATAACACAATTAAAAGTTGAAAGGTTACACAAGTAGTACCTGAAATGTGTTCTTCCTGCCTTTAAGTTTCCTTCTCTCCACTGAGCAGTGACATCAGCAGGTTCAAGCAGGCCTTCAAAAATATGCTGCCACAGATAAAGACCTAGTAACCAGAAAAAATTTAAAAAATATAAGTATAGATACAGATGTGTATTTACAATAGAGTAATGTCTAATTCAGTTAGCTCAAAAAACATTTCTCCTTCTTTGCTTTTTTATGAATTTTAACAACTCTGAGGACCAATCAGTGCCTGTTTAAAATACGCCCCATACTAAAAATAAACCTATCAATGTTTTAACATTACTATTATTCTAAATACCAGTTTATGGATTAGAATACTGGTCTTTATTGTTCCACTACTTTATACAGGTGGTGGTGGGGAAGGTGGAGTTCCTGGGGTAGAGTATACAATGTCAATTTTTTTAGTATTTATTGATTGGTTTTAGTGAATTTTTCTCTCTTAGATCTATTTTTCTTTTTTATAAAGAAAGGGGAATGAAAGAGAAAATATAGGCAACTTTATTAAAAAACCATACAATATCAATATTAGTCATTGTTAAAATTCACCCAAGTATATAGAAAACATATAATCAAGACTTCACCTACAGTAACCCACAATCATTTGAGTAGATCATAGTTTTAACATCTAAAACTGGGCATTACATAAGTGATTAAGTTGTTCTCTCCTGCTTAACTTAAAAGATATTCAAAATTTGCTCTACAATACTGTGTTTTAGTAGAATAGACAACTAGGTGGTACATAGCTATATACAGAATATAGTGAGAATAAATACAAAGGTAGAAAGGAGTTAAGTGCAAGGTTTTTTGGGAGAGAGGGATTTGAAGAAGCTTCCATGGTAGTGCTAAGGTTGAAATTTCAAAGGAGAGTATTCTGTGCAATGATGGATGGGAGATATGGAATACACGTCCAATGCTGGGGACAGTCAGAATCAAGGTGTGGGAATGGGTAACAGAATGCCACATATGAGAACACAGAGAAGGCCAGAAATGGGGAAAGGATCTGAATGTACCTACTTCAGAGAAGTGTGAAATTGATATTCTTTAAGCACAGATCTGATAATGTCATTCTTCTTAGAAAATTATTTCTTCCTTTCCTACTGTCTCTAGGATAAAATTTAATCTCTGCTGTTTAGTATTTAAAGGCTTTTTACAACCTGTTTCTTATCTACCTTTTTACACCTGTCATGTGTTATTTCTCTTAAAAAAAAAACCCATGTTTTAGTCAAGGCAGTATTCTTGCTGTTCCTTCTACCCCTTGGTTCTGTACCTCTGCTGATAGTTCCTCTGCCTGAAATGCACGTCTTAAACTCTGACTTCTGGAATTCCTGGCTTCTTTCGAAGCTCAAGTGCAACCTCCTACTGAAATCTTTTCCTGATGCTCTAGCCTAGATGTTATGGTTTTTCTTTTGAAATAAGCTTTCATTTAATTTGTACTTATTTATATGCATGTATATTGTTTTTTTCCCAAAAGAATACAGGCTCTTTGAGGTCAGGGAAATTTTTGTTTTTGTATGCTCAGAGGCTAGAATAGTGTATGTTACAGAGCAGATTCTTAATAAATGCTTGCTGTGATTGATCTGGGGGAAAAATAAGAAAGAAACTGTCTACACTTTAACAGGACAGACCTAGCAATGGTTACAGAAAGAGTAATAATCGCAGATGCCAATGTATAGGTGTAGGTTAAGGTTAAAGCAAAGTAAATGCCAAAATTAGAAGATGGATCAAGGATAAGTAGATAACATTGCATTCAATTTTAGCAACTCCAAATATGTTTGAGAGATGCGAATATAAGCACAAGGATCTCTTGTTGATTACCCAATCAATCTTTGACCAAGTAGAATAAAAATACGGAGCTTTAAAGGTTCTCCTCTGACAAGATGTTTTCTGTCACATATGTGAAAGTCATGCAAGATTTTCTAACAGGTGAGACCACAGAGATAATTTTGGGACTGAGAATGCTATATTGGTGAGTTGGAAAGTCCCTGGTAACCACTAGGAAAATGTGCTTCCTAATCTGGGATTATATGGACAGGATGATTAAAATGTCCACACCCTGGGTCCCTGATATTCCCCTGGCAGCCACAGATCCCACTGGTAAGGCAGTCACAAAAACAAAGGCCTCATACACAACAAAACTTGTGTAGAAGGTCTTTTTGTAGTAGCAAAGAGCTAGAAACAAGGTGTGTATGTCCATCAGCTGGGGAACAGCTAAACAGATCTCATGAGTGTAAGGGAACGTTACTGCTGGGTATAAGAAATGTTAAACACAAAGAAATCAATCTAATCTGAACTAAGAATGTAAAGTGAAGTAAACGGAAATAGGAAAACAATGCATACAATGAATATAACAATAGAAATGATAACAGAGCAATGCTGCTAGAGCTCCATGACCAAAGGTGGTCAGAAAAGATAACAAAGCACTTTCTGGCTCTGGGAGCTGTAAAATTACAACCACTGGTTCTGGGAGGGAACACTGCCTATGCCATATGCCAGACTTTTTCAAGATGCTGGTTAGTTTTGGACTTTTTCTCCTCTTTTTTTATTCTTCATCATAAAGGATGACTCTCCAGATGGGGGAGGGAGAAAAGATATATTGGGAAATGTAGGTGATGTAATCCTAAAATATATCAACACAATTAAAAAAAAAAAACACAAGCTTCCACATCTTTGCTCATATGTCCTTCACATTCAATGATCTCCTATCTCCTTCTTGGGTTTGGACCACCATATATAATGTTAAACTTTTTCAAAATGTTGGTTTTGATATAATTTTCTTCTTCTTTTCATGTAATTTTTATAATTTTTTGTTATAAATGATGACTGAGAGGGGGGAAATATATTAGGAAAGGTAAGTGATATAAAAAAATCAACAAAAATTATTTTAAAAAAAGAACATTTCCATATCTTTGCCCTCACTTGTAATAACATTTCTAGATTTTCTTTCTTTTACACAAATCCTAATCATATTTCAAGGCCCACCTCAAGATCACCCAAACCATGATTATTCTCCTTGGCATTCCAGCTATCCAAACTGATCTTTCTCTCTTTCAACCTCTTATAGAATTTATCATCCAATGTACCCAATCGACACTTAATTTTATACTGTCTTTTTGGTGTTCAATATTGTTTTATGTATCTTTAGTCCAGTTTTCCCAATTTAACTATAAGCTTTATGAGGGTATAGACCAAGTGTTTTATTTCTGTGTTGCCCACAATGCTTGGCACATGCAGAAAAGTTAGATTCATTCAACAAATATTGTTGCCTACTGTGTACATAACATGATACTAAGCACTGAAGGAGATATAAAAGTTTATTCCGGCTCTAAAGGTTACAGTCTCAAAGGAAAAAACAAACAATTTTCCCTCATAACAACCAAGTGGGTAAGTATTTTTATCTCCTGAGAAGGCAGAGGAAATAATTCATTAGGATTAAATATCTTGGCCAATGGTCAAATAGAGTTGGGATTAAAATCTAGGTCTCCTGATTAAAAATCAGTGCTCTTCTAAGATATACTGCCTTCCAACAAATCATACTGGTCATTCAATAACTATGTATGAATACTATAAAGTCGAATATAAACTAGTTTCTCTGCCTAAAACTCTGTAATTTTGTTTTGAATCTAACACATGATTTCATCAGCATACGAAACTCCCTCACCTAATGCATATCTGCAACAATTCAGCAATATAAGTGTCTTAGAAAGTTGCCTGTATCACTGAAAGTACGTGTGCCTTGCCAGAGCCCAGCTGGAAAAAGTCAAAAACAAAATTTGAACTCCGGTATTCATATCTTCCAGGCTAGCTGTCTATCTACTATGCTAGACTGCCATCCACACTAGTACTCTAGTATTATTAAATACTGTAAGAGAAAATGTTGATAACCTTTTCTGTATACATACACACATATATATTTATATGATGCTGAAAAATAGCAAGGTAAATTTAAAAAAGAATTCTAGCCAAGCTCCAAAAGAATAATTTATACAATTACTACAATATTGTAAAGAAAAACATCTTTGAAAGACTTAAGAACCATCTGACAGTGAAGTGGGGGACTCAAGGTTCAGATTGAAATAAACATTTTCTCACAGGGCCAATATATGGACTTCTTTTGTTTGTTATGCTTATTTGTCACAAGATTTTTTTTTTTTTAAATAGGGAAAGTAACTTAGCAGGGTAAGGGAAACAACTACAATAATCAGGGAAAAACAAGAAAAGAAAGCCATTAAAGCAGCTTTTTAAATACACTGAAGAGAACAGAAGGCCTTCAGCAGACACAGACAGGCAGGACATCTTTGCAATTAAAATGCTGAATTTTGTAAGAATACAAGCCAGATACATAATGAGAGATTCGTGGTTCCGTGTCCAATCCTTTTTTGTGGCTGTTCTGTGTATATGAAAATGCCCATTTGTTGATATTGGCTGAGTTCAGAATAACAAAAAAAATCTTTTTTAGAATACTTCTAGTACTACCGTATCATATATACTCTAAGAGCTTAACGGTCACTCATGGATGAAGATAAGATGCATTCAAAAATATCAATTGAACATAATGCTTACGAGCAAAATTATTTTGTGATATATTTTTTACTATATGCTTTTCTACAGTAACTCACCAATGGCAGCCTTGCCCCAGATCTGTACCTTGAGGTCAATCTTTCCTTTCTGAGATTTCTTTAACACCTGAAGATTACTTTCATATTTATGTTTCGAAGCAAGCTGCTCCATTTTTTCCTCTGCTTCCCAGGGATTCCATTCCTCATTTGTCAAAGAAGAGGGTTCTGTGTTTTAGAAAGCAATAGTGTTGACAAAAGCAAGTTAACATGGTATCAGAGACACATCCAGGAATTCTCCATGAGCGATGACCAGGATAGGTACAGGGACCTTAAAAATGTATATAACGAAGGGGAAACTCTAAAGTGTGGTCAGGAAAAAAGTTTAAGGCATAATTCTCACTACTTGAGCTGGAGTATCATTCAAATAACTTACGTGTTAGCTGTATCTGCTTTCACCGGAACTTTAGTTGTTTATTGTGGAAATGATGAAAAGGAAAATCTGATTCAATGCAAAGGTTTAAAATTAAAATTTAAAATTTAAAAAGTTGAAAGCAGAAGTTAGCTCATTATCTGAAACATTTCTTTGTTCTGAAGGAGCTTGAGAATTAAAATTGGAAGCAATATAGATCTCCTCTCCAAAAGTGTCTGCTCAAATATGCTGATAGTGTGTATGATAGACTCTGTTTGATGTTTTAATGTGTCTTTGTTGACTACTGCATAAATAATCCCTTGTGCATAAAAATACCGTATTTCAAAAAGACAATATAACATTTATTAAGCTGTGTAAAAATTACATCCAGGCTGTCACAGCAGCAACTAGGTTTCAAATATTGGTGTAAAATCAAAAGGAAAAATATCTTCCTAGGTCCAGTCCTCATTCCATATCCTTAATACGCTGATTTATATATTATTTATTTAATGTATATTTTAATCTAGAAATATATTGGTACATATAAATAAATATTTAATAAACATTAAATATATTAATTTTAATACGCTGATTTATAAAACACCACAAGAAAAATCATCCTTCGGATGATCTCCTTAGGGGTAACATTAGTGTCTCTTCTAACAGAGCTCTAAACACGGGGGACCAAGATATGCTCAGCTGGGGCCACGTGTCGCCCCGGGGGCCTCGAGGGTGGCGGAGGGGGCGTGGCCAGAGCAGACGCCCACAAGGACGTCCAGTGGGCCTGGCCATCTTTCCGGGGGTTAACTGGTCTGGGTTCCAATCCTGCTTGTACCACTTCACTTAGCACCTGGGCCATCCTGGGCGGGTCCTCAATCTCCTCAAATGTAAAAAACCCCTAAAGCACTATTTCTACAGGCCTTTCCTCCCCAACCCCTTCTAAATTCTACCATAATTTCCAAATCACATCTCTCAATTTTTTTTTTTTTTAACAAATATTATCTCGTTTCCTCCTCACCACGACCCGGTGAGGTGGGTGCTATTATAATCCCGGTTTTACAGAGGGGGAAACTGAGGCATGGGGGGGTGAAGTGAATGGCGCGGGGGAGTATGAAGCCAGTTTTAAAGTTGGGGAAGTGGAGGCGGGTGGCGGAGGAGCGCCTCGCGGCGTCCCCCAGCGACCTGGCCATAGAAGCCGCCCACAAGGCCGCCCAGCGGGCCGGCGCTGGCGGGAGGAGTCGGCCAGGCCAGGCCCACGCGGGCTCGCGGCTCCCCTCCCCCCAGCACGGCTCTTCCGCCAGCCTCCGCCCGGGCCGCGCTCCCGGGCTGGGGGGGGGGCGGGGGGGGGGGGGAAGGCAGGGGGGGGGGGAGGAGGCCCAGAGGGAGGGGGGGGGGGAGGAGGCCCAGAGGGAGGGGGAGGGGCGGGCTCGTTACCTCCGCGGCCGCCGCTCCGAGCCTTTCCCGGCGCCCGCCCGTCCCTCGGAGCTCGCGGGGAGGCGTCCGTGCCCCGGCGGCCCCGGCCGCTGCCCAAGAAGACGCTGTAGGCGGCGTAGAGCGAGAAGAGGCAGTAGGCGACCACGAACGCCGAGGCCAGGCGCTTCCGCGTGAGCCGCATTCCGCCTCAGGCCGCCATCTTCCCCGCCGCCGCGGCGCCCCGAGCGGGAGCCGCAGACCCCGCACGCCGCGTGCGGACACCTCCCCGCCCCCAACCGGGAGGCGGAGAGGCGGCCGCCGGCCCGGGCCCAGCGAGCGCCCCCTGCCCGGGAGGGGGACAGCCCGTGCGGCCAGGCCTCAGCCTGCCCCCGCGGAGGAACGGGGGGGGGGGGGGGAGAGGGGAGGAGGAGGCGCCCCCCCCCCGCCCGCGCCCCTTCGCGGGGGCTTTGTTTTTTCAGAAAATTGCTGTGAGCAAGCATTTCTTAAAAATTAACAATTTTCTCCCTTTTCCCACTTCCTGAAAAAGAAAGGAAGAAAAGAAAGACATTTTTATCATAAGAGAGTCTTTAATCAAAAAGAGGGAAGGAAAGACTTCCCTTGCATCATAAGAAAGGAGGAAAAGGAAGACAAGTCTTGTATCTCCGGGAAGAAGAGAGCCCTTGTTAAGAATAGGAAAGAAGGAAGCCAAGACCTAAGGAGAGCCCTTGTGTCACAAGAAAGGAAGAGGGCAAGGCATAACCTGCATCATGAGGAGAGCCCTTGTGTCACAAGAAAGGAAGAAAAAACCTTGTACCATAAGAAAGAAGGAAGAAAAGACAATCCTTTTATCATCTGAAAGAAGGAGGCAAAGACAGAATCGTTGTATCATATGAAGGAAATAAAAAGAACTCTGTATCATACGGAAGAATGAGAGAACCTGGGTACCATAAGAAAGGAGTAAAGACAACTCTAATGTCAAAAGAAAGAGGGAAGGGAAGGCAGAACTCTCCTAAAAAAAGGAAGGAAGGGTGAAAGAGGACAGACAAAGCTTTATCATCTTATAAGCCTTGTCCAGAATGCTGCTGACGGAAGCTGACCCAGTAGTCCTGGTTCCCAGGCCCATGAATTGCCTGAGGCAGACCAAATATTATCACTCTCAGTCTCTTAATATTTTGTAAATTTCCTAAACTTTCCCTTCTGAGATTCTCAAATTTTCTGGAGTTCTGGTAGGTATGCATACCAATTTACCTTGTGAAACCTTGGAATATCCCAACCCCCTTGCACCTGCAGCCCCTTTCCCATTGCTCAAATGCTTTTTAAGGAATCCACCTCCAGCCTCCTCTTCAGGCTCCCCTGCCCTTGATGCTGTGTGGAACCTCAGTTGCAAATCCTAAAGAGTGTAATTTTTGCTATATTGGATGCCTTCTTGTTAATTCAGGTTGACAAAATCCCACAAGCCTCATTTACAAACTATTTTGCATTTTACAGTGTTAGCCCAAGGACTCACTGTCCTGAGATGAGCAATATTCTTCATAACTGCTATGAAAGTATGATAAATCATTGCCTTGAGCCAGAACTCCTACGTCTTTTGATTTTTTTAAAAGTATTTTTAACAATATTGATGTTATAGTATATATTAGTAATTGTCAGAGTATGGTCTGGGGACCCATGGTGGCCCCAAGACCTTTTCACAGGGTCTGGGAAGTCAAAAATATTTTCATTATACTACTGAGACATTTTAAACTACCTTGATGACCCTGAACAAGTCACTTGACCTCTCAGCTTTAGTTTCTCTTATCTCAATTTTACAGGTGAGGAAATTTCTTGATCTGCTAGTTCCCTATACAATACAATCCAGTCCTTAATTCTATCTTATTACTATTCATATATACTCTTGTTTTTGGCCAACAAAGGTAGTACCTAGCTTAATCACTGCTTTTATGTCACCAGAGTTGACTCTGAAAGACTTTTAGTTGTTCTAAAAAATCGAGCCAACCCTCAGAGGATGAAGATATTATTGTCACTATTCAGAAAAACGTGCTGCAGTTCTGAAGGGCAAAGTTCCACAGCCAAAACCATTCAAGTATTAATTCTATTGTTTGAACACCTTTTGAGAACCTGCAGGGGGCAGTTTGCCAAGACTGTATAGAAAATACTGGTTAAATCACTATGTTATCCTATTGGGGCATCTAGGTGCTACACTGGGCAATCTGGCTTCAGACAATAGTTATGCTGCCTTGGGCTAGTCATGTAATTACTGTTTGCCTCAGTTTCCTCATCTATAAAATGTGGATAATAGGACCTACCTTAGGGTTGTTGTGAGGATCAAATGAATAATAGTTGTAAAGTGCTTAGTAAAGCTATATAAATGTTAGTTATTATTATTAACTAAAATTTTCCAGAAACTACAAATTGATTTGCAACAATAAGGTTACAAAATATTTTGCATACTCTTGGAAAAGATTAATAATAGCATTTATATAATTTTTTTAAGCTTCACAAAGTGCTTTGCATATGTTATCTGATCTTCACTAGCACCCTGTGCTATTATTGTCATTTTGACTCTTTGTGACCCCATCTGGGGTTTTCTTGGCAATGATACCAGAGTGGTTTGTCATTTACTCTCCAGCTAGTTTTACAAACAGGCAAACAGCATTAAGTGACTTGCCCAGTGGCACATAGCTAGTAAGTGTCTGAAGTCAAATTTGAATTCAAGATGAGTCTGACTTCAGGGTTGGCACTCTATCCACTTCATCACCAAGCTGCCATTGTCATTTTAAAAATGAGACAACAGCCCAAAGCTGCCTAACTTCCTCAGGATCTCAGAGCTAGTATCTAAGACAACATTTGAATTTAGGTCCTTACTCTAAGTCCAAGACTCAATGCACAATTAATGTTTATTTTCTTGTGTGCATATGTATGGTAAAATCTAGACTTTATTTCATTTCATATTGAATGGAGATATAGGAAGGTTGCCTGTGATAATCATTTAATCTGAATTTGAACCCCAGTGTGGGCCAGAGCCTGAACTAATCAACCGGAAGAGACTGAACCTGACAGCTTCTTTGTTCTCTGAATAAACTCAGAGAATCCCTCTTCCTATGTCAACAAGGCCAGATGGGGCTGACTTAAGAGATTTTCCCTCTGTTTATGGCCCTTAAGGAAGAGACACTTAACCTGAGACATTATCTTGAACAATGGGACTTTTTTTTTTATCTTAATATTTTATGGACATATACTATGTTATGGCATGTTAATGGTAAAGAAAACACAGATTCCCTGGGCTGTAATTTCATTTGACATTTTCTCAACTCTCTTATTGTATTCACCACCAGTTCAGTTAAGAAAATTCCTTTCTCATAATATGGTTAAACATATACAGAGATAATAAATTTGAGTGACATGACATAGCAACCCTGAGTTGGAATTGTTCTAAAATGTGTTTAAGCCTTCTCATTCTTTTTGTTAGGCAGTCAGATTTTATCTGGCTCCTTATATGTATGTTTTCGACTACCTTTAAGGGAGTAAACAATATGAATTTACTTATCATCTAGCCTATTTGCCTCCTTTAACCAAACTTTCAGGTCGACACCTGAAAGGCCAAGGCATAGGTGGACTGAAAATGATTGGGAACCCTGGAGTAAAGTTCTCCTTTCTGTAAGAAGCCTTTCCCAGGCTTGCTTATTTTCAATGCCTTCCTTCTGAGAGTACCTTCTAATCTAAGCTGTATATGTCTTGTTTGTACATAGTTGTTTTCATGTTATCTATTATATTGTGAGCTCTTTGAAAGCCAGAATTTTTGGGGGGTGGCGTGGAGGGGTTCGATTTGTATTCCTAGCACTTAAACAATGTCTAGCTCATAGCAGACATTTAATAAACACTAGTTGACTTACTGATCCCTGGTGCAAATGGAGAGATTTTTCAGTGGTAGAACCATCTCTGCTGAAGAGAAACAGGTTTCTGAGTATTAAAAAAATTTTTTTTCACTTTTTGTTTTAGTTGAGGGAGGAACTTTCCAGTCTGTCTGATCTTTTAATTGCAGAATTGCTGCATGTGCTGCTTTCTTATATTTCATTCACGAAACCCCTTTTGCTTAGCATTGTACCCAACACAAAATTCTGCCAGTTCTAGTGTTGAGGTCAGGGTACCATAAAATGCTGAGGTCAGGGAACCATAAAATGTTGAGGTAAGGGAACTATAAAATGTTAAGGTTTAAGGTTTAGGGGTACACAAGACCCCACAATACCAACATGCCGGGTCCTGCCGAATGAATTCGACTCAAGTCTTCTCTCAGCCAAAGAAAAGCCAAGTTTATTAAAGGTTCACAGTAGTGGTTAGACTCTTAAGGAGCCTCAGAATCTGTGAGGCTTGTATTAAACAAGGGGGCCAGAATAATCTGACAGAAAGTGAGTCTGCCCTAGATAATTCTAGGCTACCTCATGGAGGTAAGATGTTTACATACAGAAGGATTGTGGGATTGATAGGGTGGTCTAGAGGAGGAGTTTGGGGAGGGTCTTCAGGAGGAGTCAAATCAGGTCAGACTCCAGTAATGGGAGATTAAGGGTGGGAAATAGCTGGAGGCTACCTGGAGATGATGGACAATGGAGGGCTAGGCTAGTTATTGGGCATAGATATTTTGGGAGGATCAAGGGTGGGGGTTAGCTGGACTATGGAGGGCTAGGCTAGTAACAGATTTGGGCCTAGCTATAATGAAAGGCTTATGGCCTCAGGCAAATGGCTCACGTGGGAAGATTTAAGGAGAGCTCAAGGGGGTTCCCAGAGCCTCTGCCTCTTCACTAGTACTCTATTCTATGTCTTTGGTCAGTAAATCAGTAAACATTTATTGTTGTTTGCCCTTTATTCTTAAAGAGGACTGTAGCATCAGGAAGGTGATGCCATGACTTGCAAGGGAATTGGATTTAAGTGAGGGATAGCGTTGTAAAGTCACCAGCCTCACTTTCTTCTCCAGGGCCATTTGGGTCCAGTGGCAAGATATAGATCAGGACAACTGGGGATGGCCCTGAATGAAGTGGGAGACCACGACCTTTTTAAGCTTAAGGTCTTTCCTAGGTCTCAGTTTGACTGAGGCAATGCCCATTCATTAATTAAGGTTAGGTAAGAAATGAGGCAAAGCATGGTCTTCTTTACCTAGTTAAAAAAAAAAAAGAATCAATCAGGTAGGCGAAGACCCTCAGGGTTTCTGGCCAAAACAGAAACAATTGCTATTTGCATTCACTCTGAGTAATCTGGACCCAAACAATGACCCTGTGGGCTTGGGCCTAGTCTGTTGGGTCCCTAGTGGGGCATCTCATACTACTCACAGGTGTTGTTTGTCCTTTGTTCTCCAAGAGGACCATGACGTTTATTAAACATTTACTATGTATCAGGCACTGTGCTAAGTGCTGGGGATAAAAAAGAAAAATACAATCCGTGATTTTGAGAAGCTTAAGATCTAACAAAGCTGAAAAGCTGGGTACTCAGCCTGAAGTGGAGGAGGGAACGGTGGGGTCGGGTCCAAGGATTACAGCTGGTGAGAAAGGAAGAATTGGCTGGCCTGGGGACCCTCTTCTATTTCAAGGCTTTGGAAGTGCTTCTCCTTCCAGCTTTACTCCTTTGTTCCTCCCTGAAGTAGAGGATACTGGGAGTACCAAAGTTGATGCAGTGTGGAAGGATGAGGAGTTTGCTGGTGATGAGGTTTCCTAGGGACATGGTAGTGGTTAAGTCCAGGCTAAGGAATATAGGTAATGGGAATTACTGCTTGGTAATTCTTTCATTCAACTTGTATTGACTTCTCATATTCCCCATAGAGGCTGTTATATGGGTCTGTTGCTTAGTAACTAGCATATTAATCACTCTTAGAAATAATGAATATTGTCTAATTGAATTAGTAAATCAAAACAGTGATGCATTAATGAATCAACAGTGAATCAAATCAAATCAATTACACAAATGTTAAAATCTCTCCCCCTCCCCCCTCCCTCTTTTTCCTTCTCTCTTTTCCTCCCCAAAACTGGGCAGCTCAAGAGTATAGCTTTACCTTTGATTACTGTCATTACCCTGGCCCATCCTCTTCAACCTGAAGGATACAGTTTTGCTTAGTTTTTGCTGTTTAGTTGCTTTTCTTTCATGTCTGATTCTTGATGACCCCATTTGGGGTTTCCTTGGCAAAGATTCTGGAGTGGTTTGCCATTTCCTTCTCCAGCTCATTTTACAGATGAGGAAACTAAAGCAATCAGTGTTAAGTGACTTGACCAGGGTCAAATAGTAAGTGAGACCAGATTTGAACTCAAGAAGACAAGTGTTCCTGCCTCTATTCACTGCACCACCTAGTTGCCCTTGCAGTGTTGATGAAGAAGGGGCAAAAGTCCAGATGACTCACTTTCTCTGCTATTTTGAAAGTGATTATATAAAACATAGTTATTAATGAGATCATAACTAGGAAGCCTTATCATAAATAGCTCCTGATGTTCTGTTATGAAAATTCTTCGCAGAGAATTATATCTCAAATATTTAAATCCTGTGCATTTCCCCAGCCAGGTACTAGCATCTCCCTTTCCTCTTTGCCCTCTGCAAAGTAAAGATACACAAATATGGAGCTATATGCACAAACTGAAGATATTATATATTGTAACCTTTTAAAAGTTCAAGAGACATAATTTCTGGGTAATTAATCATTCAATCTGTAATGTTAGCATTTTTTTTAATAAAAGGCCAGTGGCACTCTTGAATTCCGAAGACCATCGTGGTGGCAGGCTCATATCTTCTATGCCCTTAGAAAAATGGGTGTTCCAGAGGGTGGCAATCAACTCTGATTGATTAACAATTAATGATAGAATATCCGGAGTGGTGGGCTCACTCCAATGAGGAGCTGAGAGAATGATATCGTGTCACTCTTGGACAAAGAAAATATCTCTATACCCAGATCATCCCCAGCCTTGACCAATCTAAATAAAGGATCTACCTCCATCCAAACTTGCTTGAGTAGAACACACTTGGTAGGAAATCACCTTAAATATGATGGTCCAGGTTGGGTAAATTTTTGGCAGAGATCAGTAATGTCCTTCAAAGACTGCATTTTGACCAAGGAAACAGGACAGGGAAAAGTCTGGATTTCCCCCATAATTGGTTATGAATAATCATTTCTCTCAGCTGCTGCTGTTTGTCCTTTATTCTTGGAGAGAACCATGACATCAGGAAGGTAATCCCATGCCATGCAAGTGAATTGAATTCCAGTGAGGGAGGGCTGTGCAAAGTCACCAGCCTCACTTTTACTTCTGGAGTGAGTGACCAGATATGATGGATCAGGACAACAGGAGGTGGCCCCAGATGCAGTGAGAGAAATAGAGAGAGAATGATGGAAAGGAGAAGATTAGTGTAATAAAGAGATGTGAAGTAGTGAACCCAGACTAAGATGTGGCATCTTACTTCCTACATAGACATAATTAGATACAAGGGAGCTGATGAGATCAAGGGGGGTAAGGATGGGGGTAGAAGAGGCAGTTTTCCAGTGAAGAAATCAAAACAATTTATAGACATGAGAAAGTGCTCTAAATCATTACTGATTAGAGAAATGCAAATTAAAACAACCTTGATATATCATTTTACACCTACCAGATTGCCTAAAATGATTGAAGAGGAAAGCAACAAATGTTGCAGGGGATGTGGAAAAATTGGGACATGAATTCATTGTTGATGAAATTATGAACTGATACAACCATTTTGGAGAGCAACCTGTTGTGTGTCCTTCATTCTAATAGAGGACCATGGCATCAGGAAGATGATGACATGACTTGCAAGTGAATTAGATTTAAGTGAAGAATGTTTATGTAAAATCAACAGCCTCACTTTTTCCTCTGGAGCCATTTGGATCCAGTGGCAAGATATAGATCAAGAAGACTGGAGATCATGCTGGGTCCAGTGGGAGACAATGGCCTTTTTAAGCTAAGGTCTTTCCCAACTCTCAGTTTGACTGAGGCATCACCAGAAGAGAAGAGAGGAGAGGAGAGGAGGAAGAGTAATTAAACTACACATACCCTTTGACCCAGCAATACCACTACCCGCTCTATTTCCAAAGATGATTAAGGAAAAAGAAAAAGAACCTATATGTTCTAAAATGGTTATGCAGGCCAGGAGCTCTGGGGATACCCACATGGCAGCTGCCGAGCCTCCACCATCTCTTGCCCCGGGGGCAGGGGCTGGATCATACTCTTCTGTCACCCAGTTCCAACAGAGTTCCCCACTGACCTTTTATTTTCTCTTTGGCGTTTATGGGTTGAGAAGTCTGGAAACCACCACAGCTGCTAGTGATTCACTCTCCTGAAGTCTGCTCTGGCCTGTCTGGGCTGCTAGTCAGGGCAACCCAGGTCCAGGCTGTGTAGCTCACGTGGGACGGTGCTCAGCTCCCAGTCTGGTGTAATAAACCTTTCCTGTCAGCCTGCTAGGCTGCCTTCAGTTGGAGATTTGTTTCTCTCTGTCACTTTGTGGATTCTGTAGCTCTAGGGATCTCACACAATTTTCTGCTTCTACTCCACCATCTTGGCTCCACCCCCTAAAATTTTCAACAATGTTTTATTTAATTTGCATAAATGAGATTTCACTGGAAGACATAGAAGACACATGGGAAATTTCATTAATTAATTAAATTAAATTAATCTCATTGATATGGAAAATAGTCCCAACAGCTAATGAAAACTTTTATTCCATATGAAATTGTCATGGCTAAAATGTATGCTAATTAAATAAAATGTTGTTGAACATTTCATTCATTTCATTCTTGAAAATATGCATCATTAATGAATTTCCTATGTATCCAGACTTTAGGGACACCCCGTATAGTAATAGCAATATTATTTTAAGAACAACTTTGAGTGAATAAGTTATTTTGACTATTTTAAAAGTCCAAATTAAGTATAAAGGACATATGAAGAAAGATGCTATTTGCATCCAGAGAAAGAACTGATAAATAGAAGTATGTATAGAATAATTGTATATATATACATACATACATACACACATATCCCTATTTGTGTGTAATGGTAACCATCTTTAGGGTGGGATGGGGGCAGGATAAAAAAAGAAAAAAGTTTACATGATAATTTGTTGTACATTTGAAAGGGATAGTAGGTTTTATTTAGACCGACAGTTTCATGTACAATCACCTTTTTTATTGTACAGTGGAAATGCTTGTTTTATTACATAAACATGATGTATGTAAATAAAGGGGAAAGGGGGGGGCTAGGTGGCACAGTGAATGGAGCACTGGCTCTGGAGTCAGAAGGACATGAGTTCAAATCTGGCCTCAGACACTTAACACAAAAAACTAGCTGTGTGACCTTGGGCAAGTCACTTAACCCCAATTGCCCTCCAAAAAGCAAAAAAAAAAGGGGTGGGTGGGAAGAATTTTTAAAGGGAAATAAAAAAAGTTTACTGCAATACTGATGATATTCTCTGAGCTTGGACTAATACTGTTGTTTGTCTTTAGTTTTCAAAGAGGATCAATGACATTATGGGGTGATGTCTTGACTGGCCATGAATTAGATTTAAGTGAGGCAGAGTTGCATAGTCATCAGCCTCACTCTCTCTTCTAGAGATTAAAGTTCAGTGGCTGGTCAAAAGTCATGGAATGGAGTAGATGGTCTTGGCATCTTCCATGTCTGACCAAGCTCTAAGTGCTCTGTGGTGCCTCCTTCAGCTACCTTCATGGCAACTGGAACGAATTGTTCCCATCTGACCATTCTGCTGGGAAAGTCTTCACATGCTTGGGGTAGACATCCCCCTAACTCACAAACAGGTTTGAGGCTTGTCTGTTACCCTCAACCTGGGTGTAGTCCATCTGCCAAGATGGTTTTCCCAGGACATGGCTACAGCTTTTTAGAGCCACAGGTGAGAGAGTTGGATGACAGTTGGACACCAAAGGTGGATGAGCAGTCCTGAAGAGGGCTGAGCAAACCCTCACACCAGAGGTGCTAGTCCTCCAGAACACTCCACATACCCCAGACTAACATTACTGAAGTGCAGGAGTCCCCACAAATGTGCTTCAGTTAACAACTAGCTAAAACTTAATCAGCTTTCAGCAAAACATTTATTCAGACTGAGTCTCAGAAATAGTCATTACAAATGATCGGGGTTCGCTATCCTACATAGTGTTCATTGGAAGAATGGCCTCAGATCTAAGTAGCAGTGTTGTGTGTGTGCCCACATAGACACAGACACAGAGAAGTAAGTGTGGTATAGGCCTAGTACTGCTGGACCTTGAAGACCTTTCTCTATTCATAAACGCCACATGCTGAGTATCAGCTGGACTAAACCAGCTTCTCAACCTGTGGATGACCAGAGTTGACCAGAGCAGGCCAGCGACGGGAGACTCAGGAATCAAATAGAAATTTAATTTCAAAGCAAGGGAAACAGCTTTCAAGCAAGGAGGCAAACCTGACTGGGGCCCCATCCCTAGTGAGCAGGGACCCACTTTAGTGCAGGCAGACTTCAGTACTAGCAGGGACCCACTTTAGTGGGTCTTCAGTATTCAATATTCAAAGTCTTCAAAGGCAGACTTCAATACTAGTACCAATGGCTACACAGTGAGCCGTAGCACCGACAGCGAAAGGTAACAGCAGCAATGTGACAAGTTTGATTCATGGCAGGGCTTCACAAATGGAACTTGTCAGACCTTTTTCAAGCTCAGATACTGGTCAAAGCAATAGATCATTCAGAGTGTGAGCACAAAAGGATTGTTGTTATGCCAAACTCAGGGCACAACTTGCTTGCTAGGCCTTAGCTCTGGAAAACAGGGTGTCCCTAATATCTTGACATGGGTTTCCAGAATCTGTTAACTCTTTCTAATCTGACTCTCAATTGCCAGGAAGTGAGAAGGAAAGCTGCTACTTTCCTATGGTGGCTGTCTCTCTATATGCCTGCCTGTCTAGAGTGTGCTGCTGGATAGCTGTAGTGCTTCCTAGGGGTTCAGTAACTCTGATGATGTGCCTGGTGGGTAGGGGGAGAAAACACAAGAGAAATTTCCCTTGCCATCTTGTTGCCTTCTTTTTAGCTCTCTACTTATTCTCATCCAGGGCTCACCCATTTAAAGACCTAGAAGTGTGATTGATCTCTTACTGAGTCAATTACCTTCTTGACCCAATCAGAGAAGTATTTGCACCTTATAAAGAGATAAGGGTATGGGATGAATTTTGTTGATACTATATCATATGGAACTTCATTCTGTGACTACATTAAAAGGTGGGGAGGATAAGGATAAATTGTATATGTTTATAATATGTATGTATTATTTCAATTATAGATCTTAATGACTCCTGAGAGGCAGCATAGTATAGTCCTGCCTCTGACACATATTAGTGGTGTGACCCTAGCCAAGTCACTTGACCTCTGAGTTCCTTAAGCAACTCTGAAACTATAAATTGCACGTTGGTTGCATATCTACATTAGTGAGTTTTTATACTATGATTAACATTGATAGAATTGGGACTGGGGAGCAGTAATTGACTTAAGGTCCCTCTAAGGGTTTATAAATGCAAAAGGTAAAGCAATGGAAAGGAAACATTTGTACAATTCATCATTGGCATCTCATTTCCTGTTTGGTTTCTTAGCCTTCATCCATCAGAAAGAAATTCTCTTGGAAGTGTCAGCACTTCCTCTGAATACATCCCTGCAGCTTAAATACAATGAATTGTGTGATGGACTAGACTAGTCACTTTGGCAGATATTGCTGTTCTCATTATTTGAGATAAAATTGCTAAGGGGTAAAAATTATGAAAGAGCTACAGTAGAGAATTTTAGTCTGGCACTGTCTTTTTTACTTCGTCTCTGGTGTGAAAGTTCCTGAGATGCCCAGATGAATACCATTCACATACTGTACTAGACTCCTCATGTCTGGTTGAATGAGTAAAAAATGATTTATTCTTTTGCTTAGAGATGAAATGGTCGCAAAAATATGTCCTATGATTTTTTCTATTGGAAAAATCAATAAGGAAATCAAAACAAATTTCTTCAAATAGTAAGACAAGAAAGACAGAAAATCTCAAGGTGAAAATGAAGCAGGCATTTTATGAAAGCAGTTGATATATTAAGGCATTAAGGTCATGTCTTCTCTTTTATCTGCTGAAGGACCTAGCACAATTCTAAACACAAAGTAAGTGTTTAATAAATATATTTAAAATTCATGACAAAAATGATTTAGTCCTAAAAAATTCAAACTTGTTTTAACATTGAATGTCCACAAAGATGACAAACAGCAGTTTCTTAGGTGTTTTAAAATAGACTTCATATGAATGATTATTTAAAGTATGTCAGTGCAGAGTTGCTCATTTATATTGAACTTTTCAGTGTTTCATCCTTTAAGAACACATGTAGCTGGTACTTGGATTTTCTCCTTTATTACTCTCAAAATGGATAGTATCCTTAGGAAATATATGCTAGAAGATTCTGAGAATGCAAAGCTTCCTTCAACTAACCACCTAGTATGAGTTGAATAATCCTACCCTGTTGTCTGAGATAATCTTCAGAGATACAATTAGAAAGAAATTAGGGTGCTCTTCCCTCCTCCCAAAGCTGTGAGCTTTTGAACTCCTATGTAAGCCTATGTCTGAGATAGGAGTGGAGTTAAGTTTCTGCTGTGTGCTGGGCATTATGCTAAGTCCTTTACAAAATTATCTCATGTAATGGGGCTCTCTCCTATTTGTTACTTTCTTCCTTTGGTACACGGCCATGTGGGATCCTGGAAGGCACCTGTGCCCTTTTTCCCTTTCCTGGGCAGATGCATATCAGCAATTGGAGTGACTGTGGTGGAGAGTAGTAGAGGTAAATTAACTAGGAGGGAAGGTTACCCATAGAGATAGACTGGGGTGAATAAAGAGCCCTTGGCACGGAATTGGGCTGTATTTAGTAGAGTTGAAATGGCCTAAGGCCTGGGATGCATTCGAGATCTTGGGTGGGACCCCACTCACAGTGCTTCTTAAACTATGGGTAGCAAAAAATTTGCCAACAGTAAAAGGTTTCTGAACATGCAACAACCAAAAATTAATGAAAAATCAAACTCGTAATGGATCTGAGATGTTTCTGGCAGTGATTGCCCATGTTGTATCATGCAACTTTACTGCAGCCTTGGTGCTGAACAGAAAGCATACACACTTTGTACTCCTGCATGCCCTCAGACCACTAGCAAAAAGGGGTGGTGAAAAAAGTTTAAGAAGCCCTGAACTGGGAGACCTCACTTTTGTTTATGGTATAAATGGAACCGAATCTAGGTGACTTTTAGCCCTGAAGTGTCAAACCCATGCCCTTGCATCCCTCCATTGGAGTCTAGGGGAACCCAGCACATGAGAGAGAAAATCAACCAGAGTGGTCTGTGTAGAGATGGATTCCTTTGTCCAAATTGTTTAGAGGTGGCTGAATCTTGTGATCTAAGTATATTCTCAGCAGGGGGAGTTGAAGGCTTCCAATCCACTTCCTCATTTGAAAGTCTATCCCCTCATTAATTGTTTGCCAATCAGGGTTGATTTCCACTTTTCAGGGGCACTTATTCTCCATGGTTTTGTCTTTGGTTATTGAGAGAAACCACTGACCACCAATTTATGGATTATTAGCTAGCCTAATTAATAAATATTATTAATTACCCAGAAACTCTTTCTCTTGGGCTTTTCATTCATTTCAATTAATTTTGAGTAGACTGGTACATGATGGTTCCACTGACAGAGGCAGTGATGTAAATTCTGGAGGAAAGATAATAAGCTCAGTGTAGATCATGTTGAGTTTGAGCAACTAGTGAGATGTTCAGGTAGAAATATGTAGATAATTGCAAATGGGTCTGGCTTTCTGAGAAAGGACCTAAGGCGGAGATTTGTAAGGTCCTGATATTCATAAGAGAGACAGTAAGTATAGGAAAAGATGGGGAGCAAGGACAGAATCTTTCAGAGCATTTGCCTTGAGGAGTTTGGAAAAGGACATGTAGCCAGTAAAGCAAACAGAGAAGGGCAGTTAGACAGATAGGAAGAAGCCAGGAGAGTGTGTCTTATAGGCCAGGACTAATTACACCAATCCAGTAGGTTTGAAATTGGAATGAAAAAAATCTTTAACCAAAGGAAGCTTACTTAACTTTAGGAGAACATTCAGAACAAGGAAGGGTTCTTTATTCAGAAATAGCTTTGATTCAGCTGAGTGAAGTTTCCTGGACCAATGTGGGTTATGCTGCTGATCTGTGTTTAGAAACCTGAGGGAAGCGCTTTAGTCCTTTATGTCTGACTTGTTCTTTGGTGATCAGGAAGCTTTGTCTATAGCCAAGTCTTAGTCCTCTAAGTCAATTAAATCTTGAGGATAGTTTGAACACATTCTAAGGGAAAACTAGTCTTTACCTGCTTATGGTAGGGCTTTAGGAAATTGTTCTCACTACAGTTCAGTATCTCAGAATCTAAAGGAGGAGATATTTGGAAGGATGTCATTAATGTTGTCTGACTACACAGAAGTCAAGGAATGTGCTTCAATAAGTGATGATGTGGATTGACAGAATTCACCAGGAAAGATGCCCCTCGTGACTAGTCAGAGGAGGAACGATGATAGTAATGGACATTGATGATCTGCTGAGGTGTAACAGGCAGCCATATGAATGAATGTGAGAGATACAGAATTGTGCTAACTTCTCATTGAGGTACCCAAGGAACAGAGCATTCCCCTAGGATAGGGGGCAGAGAAATTTCCTGTCTGGAATATTTTCTTTTTTTTTTTATTTTATTAAGCAATCAGGGTTAAGTAACTTGCTCAAGGTTACACGGCCAGGTGTTTCTGGGTGGGTGCTAAGTGTCTGAGCCCGGGATTCAATCTCCAGATCATTCTGACACTGGAGCCGGTGCTCTTACTTCGCTGTGCTACCTGGCCGCCCCTGGAATATTTTCTAGGAAGATATTCTCTTCTTGGAATTTAGACTATACATAACTTCAGAGAGTTAGACATATGTTCCCCTAGCAAAATTTGTGATCCCCAACTTTGGTTGGAATTTTCTCTTGCCAAATTGTTCTCCCAAATTGTTCACCTACCTGAATTTTCATACTTCAAGCTCCACCTTATTTCTCATCTCTTCTATGAAACTTTCCTTAATCACCCCAAACCTCAATTATTATTTTCTGTGCTCTAGTCCTTACTGTCTTTACCATTCCTCTGGTATTTCTTTTATATTGTCTTGTACTTGGCTTTCTCCTGTTCTTAGAATTCACTCTCCTCTCACCTTCACCTCTTAGAGTCTTGTTTCTTTTAAGACTCAGTTCATGTGCCACTATTTACATGAATCCTTTTCTGACCTAGTTGCTAGTACTTCACACACACACATTGCCCTCCCCCAATAAAAAATTACCATATATATATATATATATATACACACACACACACACACACACACACACACACACACACACACAAATAGTTGGGTGGGGAAAAGAAAGTGGGAAGCATTATAGAGATCTGATTTCTGTGTCAGAAAGATCTGTGTTCAAGTTCTGACTCTAATATATATATTGACACTGTGACGCCGGGCAAGTCACCAAGTCTTTAGCTCTCCAATGCCAAAGGTTACTGAGTAATTGTGTACTCTCCAGAACCACACTTGCACTGGAAGTTTAATTTCCTCAGGGAAAGGATGACTACTATTTTCAGGGTCTCAAGGTTTATTCTTATGAACTAGGATTTCTAACACTCTAGCTCCCGAGCCTCCATCCAGTGTACTCCTTTTTATCAATTAACCAGTAGAAGTCCATTAGCTTTTTGAGAAAGATATTGACTGAAGTGTTGTATAGTAAGAACAATAGTTATAAATATTTGTCCCAATACTAAAGGGACACTCTCCTGCCGTACAGGTCTTTGGAAAGGGTGGGCTCAAACTCAAAGTATCAAGGTAGTCAGATATACATGCAGAAAATATATGGGGGTTGAGTGACTCAAGATTCCTTGTACTTAAAGTCCTTTTCTCTCTTTGAGAGGGTCCTCATAAGGCTTCCCCAGATATAACTCTCTGTTGTGTTCCAAGGCTCATTAAAAAAAAGTGTAATTCCAACATACTGATCGTAGGACCTGACACATAGTAGATATTCAATCAACATTGTATTCAGTAACTGATTATTTAATTAATTTGATTATTCAGGTATGGATGCCATTGTTTTTCAAATTTACCACTTTTCTCAGTTTTATCCAATATATGGAAGACTGTATCATACTATTTTGGATTACTGAGCAACCTGGTTCTGCTACCCTTGACGTGTCCATATAGTAGGAAGTGGCGTCTAAGATCTTTAGCTTTCAGTTTCTAGAGTCCAAGCTTCCAGACTTTACATAAAATTTCTAACACACTCCAAAATATCTCAGTTAAACTGATGACTAGACACTCTGACTACTCCCTTCTTCCCCAGTAAGAGGACCTTAAAGGTTTTGAGACACTGCCTTTGAAAGGAGATGTTTAAAATTTCATTAATATTTTTAAAAAATTAATTAATTAATTTTAAACATTCATTTCTGTAAGTTTTAAATTTTCTCCCCATCTTTCTCCTCTCCCTCCTGAAAATGGTATGCAGTATGATAGAACTCTACACATACATTCCTATTAAACACATTTTCACATTAGTCATGTTGCATAGAAGCATATGTTTGTTTTTTATGCTACAATTAACCCTTCCTAACCCTGAACCATCATAACAAAGAAAACTGATCAAACTAAGATGAACAATTGCTGTCCATTTGTTTCCATGGTGTCCAATCTTTGTGTTAACAGATATTTCAGGATTGTAGTAAGGAGAATCCTAACTACAATTAGGTCAGTTTTCCTGAATCAATCTTGAAGCTCAATAGCTATATAAAATATATAAATATATATAAAGTATATAATTATATATATATTTCCATATATAAAATATGGAAAAATTCCCTCCACATTGGTGAGAGTTCAAAATGCTTATTTGTCATCTCTGGTCTGAAACAACATGTTCATACCCCTTTTTGAAAACCTCTTACTGTGTAGAATATCACCAGAAATAATAATGTACCATCGATTTCTGTTACGAGTTAATGTTCTAAATGATTTACAGTGATTCATTGTAGAACTCAAGGTAACCATTGAAATCTTCAGATTGTCAGTCTAGTAGATGGTTTCACTGGAAAGAACAATTGGAATTTAGAATTCACTTATGAAACAAGGAAAACACATCTCATGATATTCAGAAAGGTATTTGCTTATTTATAAAGAGGTTTGACTCTGGACATAGGGATATTTAGGAGTACGCTTTGCATCTGCTGTCTGGTTTCCACTCCAAAGAACAAGATGCCCCTTCTAGGATAAGCTTGTCACTTCTAACCCCATCACCATGCTGCTTAATTGACCAAGTCTTACTTGACTCTACCTCCCTCAGTCTCCTCTCTGTTTTCTGACTGGAGAGCTGTAAAGTAGGAGTACCAAACTCCTCCCAAGACCTTCCTTTAGAGAGGGCAGAAACTGGACTTTCTTTGTTCACCCCCACTTTGCATCCACTACTTTTCCTGCTTACAATTCCACAGAGCAAGATGTCCCCTTACCAGGTATCCTCTTATGTCTACCCTACCTTTCCTGTCTCCATTTGTATGTTGTCTTCACCCATTTGATTATAAGCTTCTCGAGTGTAGGAACTGTCTTTTTTTAATGATGCCAACTCTTCATGACCTCATGGGGTTTTCTTGCCAAAGATACTGAAATTATTTGCCATTTCCTTCTCCAGTTTATTTTACAGCTGAAGAAACTGAGGCAAACAGGGTTAAGTAAATTGACCAAGGTCACATAGTTAGTCTGAGGCCAGATTTGAACTCAGGAAGATAAGTCTTCAAGACTCCTGGCCTGCAATTCCATCCACTGAGCCATCATCTAGCTGCCCCTAAACTGAATAACATGGCAGTCTTATCTGTAGGTGTATGCCACAATCAGTATCTGTAGTTTCTGTCTTTACTAAGAGGAAAAAAACCCATTTCACTATTCTTTTTTTTTCTAGAATCATTATTGGTTATAGTTTCTAAACTGTGGTCAGCCCTTCCGTGTTGTTTTCCTTTACATTTTTATTCCTTCTACTGCACTACATTACCTATTTAATTTTTTTTTTCTTTTTGGAGGGCAATTGGGGTTAGATGACTCGCCCAAGATCACACAGCTACTTTTTGTGTTAAGTGTCTGAGGCTGGATCCGAACCCAGATCTTCCTGACTCCAGGGCCAGTGCTCTATTCACTGCACCACCTAGCCACCCAATTACCTATTTAATCTTGAAATTAAATATCATGTTGCTAAATAGCATTCCATTGCTACAGGAGACAGACCAATTCTACTTTGCATGAGGGTGAGATAGATCAGCATTTACAATTGCTTCACGCTGTATCTTCATTATGACAGGTTTTTCAGTAGTCACTGATGGGGGCAAAAAAAGAGATTTGACTAAAAATACCATTATGAATCAGAAAATAAATTATAAAAACCTAAATGAAAAAACACACCCAGAAATGACATCTTACAATTTCACATATATGGTATTTTGTTCTAGTCACAGGTGCTAATTTAGCTTGACATTCCAGGTGTCACGTCTGCCCTCCACACCATATGGTGTATTGCATTTCCTCTCCTTAGGAATATGTGTCTGAGTTATTGCTTTTTCCCACCTTCCTCTCACTCTTGTTCCCTGCCTGCCTGGTGCCTGAACCAAACCATGTACTTCATATTAGTATCACAATGGGTCTTTCATATTCAGTGATACATACATGATTTTCTGAGATGAATCTGAGATATAATCTTACTTTGTTTTTGCTTTAGGCAACTGTGGCTTCTGCCAGGTTTCTTTCTTTTTCCCCCTTTTTGCTTTTTAATTTCTTTTCTTACTTCAGTGAAGAATCCATTGAATCTTCTTTAACTCTTCCTCTTCCCAGACACTTAGAGACACTATTCAAGACTCTAAACTTGTCTCTCTTCTCTTTTCTCTTTGAGTTTTAGATCTTTATCTTTAATTGCTGACTTGATTCCTTTACCCAGATTTTCCCTCCCTCTCCTCAACTCAATATGTCTAAAAACCAAACCCCCAAACTTCCTGACTTTCCTATTTTGGCTAATAGTACCAAGTTACAGGAACTTGGTACATGGAATCATTCAATCCATCTTAGTAAAAAATATTGATTCCTACTATGTGCAGGGCACTGGGAAGACCCAGATAAAAATAAAACTCCCTGAATCAAGATGCTTACATTATTTTCTGGGAATGTGATACAGACAAAGATGTAAATGTAGTACATGTTCTGGAGGTACTTTTTACAGCCATCACTTGTATGGCAAATTACGTTCCCAGAAGGTGGCTTCTTCTTCTCTTTCAAGGGTCTAGGGAATCTGAACTGAGGGGCAGTTTCTCTAATGCCAGTAAGGCTCGCAATAGTGTGTTTTCTCCCAAATGATAAGCAATTGAAAGCAATTAATCAACCATACTTGATTAACCTTTAGAAAGAGAAATTTGTTAAAATGCAATAGGAAGAATAGTTGGTAAACTACACCTCTCAAAAGTCTGTGATATACTCTCACAACTGCATACAAAGTCTAGGGAAAAATCTTCTTAAACTCAGAGAGCACATATAGTAAAGGGGCAACTCATGAGCTTTTGCTGTCCTTTTGCTAGAAATCCTTTTCTTCCCTCATTGGGATAGTGGGGATACTTAGTGTGGGTACCATAAAGTTCCCCTTAGGCAGGTTGTAGCTTTCTGCTAGATTCTTTGTAGACTCTTGTAGATGTCTTCTCTCAGTATGCCTAATTTGTCCTTGGCTCTCAATGTGGACATTGCTGCCGGCACATTTTGGGGATTCTGCTAAGATTTAAAGGAGGAATCGAAATCCTCTGACCCTCTGAAGTTTACAAGATCATCCCCCCAGTTAGGAGTGGTGGTGGTGATGGTAGAGACAGATAATTTGTCCCCTTTCCTCAAATGATTTCCTCTCAAGGATTTGGCTGGACAAGTCTTTCTTCACTGCTGCCAGATGATGGAATCTTTGGATTTGGAGCTGGTGTGCTAATTCCAGGCATGTCTGAATCTCTTTAGTCAAAACCAATATAACCTCCTGTAGGGTGCCATTTCATTTCATCCACTATCTTTCAAGGACTTTCTAGAACCTGGTTTGATTGATTGGCAATGGAGACATCTGGGTCTTATTCAAATCTTTGATTGATTCTTAATGAGGTAGGAGTATGGAATATTTCTTTTACATAAATATAAGTTAATTTACCTAAACTGAGCCTCAAAGGAAAATAAGGATTTTGATGCATAGAAAGAAGGAATGGAAGCATGCTATTAGTGGAAAGATTCTGGTTCTGGCTCTGGTGTCCATGAACCTGGGTTCAAATTTACCTGATGCCTACTTCCTGTGTAATGTTGTATAAATCCCTCAACCTCCCTGGGGCTCAGTTACTTCTTCTTTTAAGTGATGAAACTGAGGCCCCTCCTGGCTCCATGTCTATGATCCTTTGGCATCCAAGATCAGGAGGGGAAGTGAGGAAGACCTGCCAATCTTTATAGTAATCATCGATGGGTTTTTAAAAGTTATAATTAATTTGTAAAACTTAAGCTATTTAGGTATCAGTAATGAAATAGTAAACTGGGGGCAGCTGGGTGGTGCAGGGAATAGAGTACCAGCCCTGGAGTCAGGAGGACCTGAGTTCAAATCCAGCCTCAGACACTTAACACTTAACTAGCCATGTGACCTTGGGCAAGTCACTTAACCCCTTCCCCTCTCCAAAACAAAAAAATTTATTGATGAAATAGTAAACTGTTCTAGGTTGTTTCTGGAGCACATGCCCACTATTACATCATTTAATGTATGTTTATTGACAAGTCAAGACAAATCATTGTCTTTTTTTTTTTTTTTTTTGCTTTTTGGAGGGCAATTGAGGTTAAGTAATTTGCCCAAGGTCACAGGGCTAGGTTTTGTGTGTGTG
This sequence comes from Petaurus breviceps papuanus, assembly GCF_028583685.1. NCBI lineage: Eukaryota > Metazoa > Chordata > Mammalia > Diprotodontia > Petauridae > Petaurus > Petaurus breviceps. The sequence goes on along the minus strand of NW_027185715.1, from coordinate 9,622,920 downwards.
TGTGTTAAGTGTATGAGGCTGGATTTGAACTCAGGTCCTCCTGACTCCAGGGCTGTCACTCTACTCACTGAGCCACCTAGCCACCCCACAAATCATTGTCTTTTATAGCACCATAATGTTTACTAAGAAAGAAATGTCATAGGATGATTTTGACTTCAGTAATCATAACACAGTTAGAGATGCTTTCAACTCATCCATTTTTCCATATGGGTGACCTTACTGTGAAAAATAGTTCATAGATCACCTCATTTTTACTGTCAGAACATTTCAATATAACCCAATAACACTTGTTCTTTTTCAAATAGATTTAACAAATGCACTTAGGTCACCTAGGACCATGTTTTGTTTATATCTTATTTACAGAAAATAGTTAAAACATTGAAATATTAGTCAAAGAGGTAAGCCCTTCATGCAGGTGTATCCCTGACTAAAACCATATTTTTCATTATTCTAATGTTGGCTTTCCTCTTCTCCTATGTAGTCAGAAATCTTCAACATCATGTATCCTTGATCCTCTCTAAACATTGGCCTCTGAAACAAAACTACATCCAGCTTCAATCATATTTTGGGTTAACATGTATTATAAACTATAGCTCATTTTTTTCTTCTCCCAAGACTATCAAAACAGAACAAAACCCTTCATGTGCACTGTCATATTTTCTTTTCTCTAAGAACCTTAAAGATATTATATTCCTGAGAAAACATTTGTTTCTTCTTTTCCTATTAGCATGTAAATGATTTGTCTCCACATATTCCCTTCCAATTAAACAAATAATATATATTTTTTAATGTTTTCTTTGACTCCTGCCTTTCTATTTCCAAATGTTTTCTGAATTGCGAACTTTTCATTAGGAATGCTTGTAAATCTTCATTAAAGCTCTTTCCCACAGTGGGCTTATGCTTTGTTTTGCCATATAGGTTATTCTTGATTGTAAGCCTTTAGCTTTTGCCTTTTGTAATACTAAATTCCCAGCTCTTAACTTGTTTTTTTGAAGAGTGATTGTCAAATCTTGGGTAATCCTTATTGTGGCTCTTTGGTATTTGAACTCTTTCTTTTAGGCTTCTTTGAAGGTTTCTTTGAACTGGAAGCTCTGTGCTTTGGCTTACATTCCTGGTGGTTTTCCTTTTAGATTTTCTTTAAAGAGGTGACCATTGGATTCTTTCTATTTTCACTTTGCCCTTTGGTTCTAAGAGTTCTGGACAGTTTTCATTTGTAATTATTCAAAATAGAATATTCGGACCTTTTTTCCCTCAAGGGGAGGGTCATTTTCATATAGTCAGATAATCCTTAGATTTTCTTTCAACTTATTTTCAATACCAGTTATTTTTTGTGTTGTATTTATTATATTTTTTCAGTTTTGTGATTTTGTTTTAAAGTTTCTTAATTCATCAAGTTCTTTTTTGTTTGGCTTATTATTTTAATGACATTGAGAAAAATGATTATTAATAGCCATTGATTTGGGGAGATTCAGGGTTCTCCCCTTTTTCTAAAGTTCTGATTTTTTGTATTCTGCTAAGGTTTGGGTGGATCATAAATTCTTTGAATACATTTCCCAAGGCCAGGTAACCTGGTAATAGATAGTCTCTCTGTTCACAGGTGACCTGATGTCACTCTCAGCCCCTCATTGTAATATTCTTTCTCTCATTAATTGTTAGCCAATCAGTTGATTGCCACTCCTCTTCCAAAAGCACTGAGCCCACTCTCCATGATTGTCTTTTATCTAAGAGAGACAATAAATGTGCTGACCTTATTAATAAAATAATTAAATTATCCAGGGATCTATGTCTCAGGAACCTTTTTAATCACCACAGATATTCAGTTCTTGGGTAAGGTTTCCCACAATTTCTTTTAAAGTTTTAATTTTATTTGCCCTTTCCCTCCTCTATTCTATTATGATTCTTTTTGTTTTATTCCTTTCAGGCATTCTTGTAGTCCTTGTGGCTGGGGCATTAATTTTTTTCTCCCAGGTTTAGGTGAACTTGTTGTGAGGTGGTTTTCTTTGTTAGACTTGGTGCCATAGTATTTGATGTATTCCTTGGCTTGCTCATATCAGCCTTAGTGTCTAGATTGGGGTAGGGTTCTGTGCTTGGGTCAGGCTCAGATCCTGAGCGTGGTGGCCAAGAATTTACCCATCTTACAAAGGACTCTTGGGCTGCTCCAAATGCTGGGCTCTACCTAGGGATTCCTTGTTATAGGGCTCCTGATCTGTCTACTATATTAGGCTTTGCCTTAAGCACTTTCCTCCTGCTATGAGACACAAGGGGCTGTTGCTATGACTGCTCCCACACTAGACTTTGTTCACAGAGTTTCCTATTGCTACAGGAGCCTATGGCCACCACTTATATTGGATTTGATCTAAGACCCTTTCCCTCTTCCTGCTGGATTCTGGGGCCACTACTGCTACTCCAGCCTGGGTGCACAACCATAAGACTTCAGGATTTTCATGGCATTTTGGGGCTGTCTTGGACTGTTTTTTTGTTTGTTTGTTTAGGGCCCTTCGGCTCTGGTTTCCATTCTTCCACTGGGGTGGCTAGGGTCTCAGCTGTGCTGGGCCTCTCCAGTTATCTTGGGCCTGCTTTGCATGGTAGTTTCGACCTACTCCATCCTATCTACTTCAGATTTTTGTGAGATTCTGGTAGTCCTGTGTACCCCTGAGCTGGGTGGTCCTTATTTTGCTAGTTGGCAGTAAATGGTGCATTTTCAGGTTTAATTGGGGTGTTTGTGAGGGGTCTCAGATCCTTTAGGTCCTAGCAAACCACTATTGTCAATACTTTCTTTTTTTCTCCCTGTTTTTATTTTTATATTCACTTTTATTTTATTTTCAGTTCTGAATTCTCTCCCTCCTCCTCTCCCACCCCTTTCCACTGAGAAGGTAAGATAAAATAAAACCCATTACAAATATTAATAGGCATGCAAACAATTTCCTGCATTAACTATGTAAAAAAATTATAAAGGAAAGAGAAGAAAATGGACTTCAATTATCCTAAGTCTGTCAGCTGTTTATCTGGAAGTACATAGAATGTTTCATCAAGCATATTGTGGTTGTTTATTCTGTTGGTCAGAGAGGTAGGTCTTTCAGAGTTGATTATCTCTACAATATTACTGTTACTGCTTAAGTTGTTCTCCTGGTTCTTCTCACTTCACTTTTCATCAGTTCATATACATCTTCCTAGATTTTTCTAATACCACCCCCTTCATCATTTCTTAGTACAATAAAATTTCCATCACATTTACATAGGGTAATTTTTTTAGCTATCCCTCAGTTAATGGGTATCTCTGGGAGATGGGGGAGAACAAAGGAAGAATGAAGAAAACTGTTTGACATACATGGGGTGTGTACATCTCCTCATTTTATGCCTTGCCTAATGTTTATGATCATAGAGTTACTTCTGTTGTTTTGTTTTTCAAGGAATCTTGAATGATTTTGATGTGTGAATTGGCTTTTTTTTTGAATCTTTGTTCTCTATAGTGACATTTCTGTCTCCTTTATGTACACCTCAGGGATTATGATATTAAGGTATAAGTGTTTAGGTTCCACTACTCTTTTTTTTTTCTTTAAAAAAATTTTTTTTTCTGATTTACATCATTCATTTCGACCAGATTTTGAGTTACAAATTTTCTCCCCATTTTTCCTCTACCCACAGGATATCCCTTCCTCCAATTTGCTCTCTCCCATATTTTCTCCCATACCCCTTTCAACTTTTCCAGTAGATCTCTATGCCCCAGTGCCTGTATATCTTATTTCCCAATTACATGTAAAATAGTATTAGTAATAGTATATATATTTAAATATTTGATTTTAAAACTTTGAATTTCAGATTTATTCCCTTCCTCCCTTGTCACCCACCTTTACTGGGAAGATAAGGAGTTGAGTATAGGATATACATGTGTAGCTAATGCAAAACATTGCCATAGTAGATATATTGTAAAAGACTGACTATATTTCCCTACCTCCTATCCCACCTCCCACTTGTTCTATTCTCTACTTTGATGCTGTCCCTTTTCAAAAGTGGGTGCTCCCAACTTCCCTTCCCCCCAGCCTGTCCTCCCTTCCATCATCCCCGCTCTCATCCCCTTCCCCCCTACTCTCCTGGAGGGTGAGATACCCTATTTAGTGTGTATTTCATTCCCTCTTCAAGCCAAATTCAATGGGAATAAGGTTGACCCTTTCCCTTTTGCCTTCCTATTCTTCCCCTCCATTGTAACTATTTTCCCTTGCCTCTTCTACATTAGATAGTTTACCCCATTCTGTCTCTCCCCGTCTCCTCTCATTATATTCCTCTCTCACCTCTTAATTTCACCTTTTAAGTATCATCCCTTCCTGTTAAATTGGTCCTGTGCCCTCTATCTATGTATGCCTGTAAACATGTATACACACATTCACATTTGTATCCATATGCCCATATACCCTCATATATAGACATATATATTTCTATTCCCTTCAACAACTGAGAAAAGTTTCATAAGTTACAATTATTGTTTTTCCATGTAGGAATGTTAATAGTTCAACTTTGATAAGTTCCTTATGATTTCTTTTCCCTGTTTACCTTCTCATGCATCTCTTGCTTCTTGTATCTGAATGTCAAATTTTCTATTCAACTCTGGTTTTTTCAGCAAGATTGCTTGAAAGTCCTCTATTCCACTGAATGACCATATTTTCCCCTGAAACATGATACTCAGTTTTGCTGGGTAGGTGATTCTTGGTTTTGATCCCAGCTCCTTTGACTTCTGGAATATCATATTCCAAGCCCTTTGATCCCTCAGTGTAGAAGCTGCCAGATCCTGGGTTATCCTGATTGTGTTTCCACAATATTCAAATTGTTTCTTCCTGGCTGCTTGTAATATTCTCTCCTTAATCTGGGAATTCTGGAACCTGGCTATAACATTGCTAGGAGTTTTCGTTTTGGGATCTTTTTCAGGAGGTGATCGGTGGATTCTTTCAACCTCTATTTTGCCCTCTGGTTCTAAAACATCAGGGCAGTTTTCTTGGAGAACTTCCTGGAGGATGATTTCTAGGTTCTTACTTTGATAATGGCTTTCAGGTAGTCCAATAATTTTTAAATTATCTCTCCTGGATCTATTTTCCAGGTCAGTGGTTTTTCCCATGAGGTATTTCACATTGCCTTCTATTCTTTCATTTGTTTGGATCTGTTTAACAGCATCTTGATTTCTCATAAAGTCATTAGCTTCCATTTGCTCCAATTTAATTCTGAAGCAATGATTCATCTCAGTGAGCTTTTGTGATTCTTTTTCCATCTGGCAAATTCGACTTTTTAAGGCATTCTTCTCCTCATTGCCTTTTTGAGTCTCCTTTGCCATTTGAGTTAGTCTATTTTTTAAGGTGTTATTTTCCTCAGTCAGGCTGTTGACTCTCATTTCATAATTTTCTTGCATTGTTCTCATTTCTCTTCCCAATTTTTCCTCCACTTCTCTTATCTGCTTCTTAAAGTCCTCTATGGCCTGTAACCAGCTTGTATTTTCCTTTGAAGCTTTTGGTGCAGGAGTTCTGACTTCACTGTCTTCCTCCTGTTTCATGCTTTGCTCCTTTTTGTCCCCAAAATAGGAATCTAATGTTGGAATCTTCTGTTTGCTTTGTTTCCTTTGCCTGGTCATGTCGCCTCTCAGTCTTGACCCCTGGGCTTTTTGCCACAGTATGACTCTGCCACCAGACAGGGGAGCTTTTGTCCCAAATGCTGGTGTTTTCTCAGTAGCCAGAAGTATTAGATGGGTGCCCTCTCTTAGGTCTCCACACGCTCTGGCACGCTGGACACATACCCCAGGACCTCCACCCTAGACCACAATCCAAGATCCAAGCAGGTTAAAACAAGAACGATTACCCCTCAGACTGGTGCTTGGTCCCCCTACACTCTGCAGGCCACGAGCTGAAGCTGTACCATGGCGCTGGCTGGCTGTGCTCGCATCTCAGCAGCTTCTTGCCCCAGGGGCAAAAGCCACATACTCCCACTTACTGGGTCCCAAAGTCCAGAATGCACTGGCCTCTCACTTTGTCCTTAGCATCTATGTGTTGATAATTCTGGAAATGGCCACAGCTGCTGCTGATCTGGAGTCCCTCCAGAAGGCAGCTGGTCAGGCCTGCCCTGGGGCTAAAACCTCTGGCTCCCACAGGCCTTGGCTCGGCACTCAGAGCACTGCGCTGGCCGATTCCTGCCGGCCTGCCGGGCTGTTCTCAGCGGGAGGTTAGCTTCTCTGTGTCATTTTGTGGGTTCTGCAGCTCCAAAGTTTGTGTAGAGTTCCCTTTTATATGGATTGGAGGTGGTGAGAGCCAGAGCTGTGAGCGGAGGTTGTGCTTCTACTCTGCCCAGGTTCCACTACTCTTTTTTTTTTCCTAAGCAATCGGGGTTAAGTAACTTGCTCAAGGTTACATGGCCAGGTGTTTCTGGGTGGGTGCTAAGTGTCTGAGCCCGGGATTCAATCTCCAGGTCTTCTCAGCACTGGAGCCGGTGCTCTTACTCGCTGTGCTACCTGGCCGTTCCTAAGGTTCCACTACTCTTGATAAAAAAAATACAGTTTATTGAATTTGTTTTTGAGTATATTTCCCATTTTTCTTCTATTTGTTGTCCTCTTGGTTTCATCCTTGAATACCTTTTGAAAGACTTTGATTATTTGGATATTTTGCCAAATTTTCTTTAAGTTTGTTTTATTCTCTCCACTATTTATCCCTGCTTTATGATATGATACTGTTCACACTTTTTCATTATCATTGTTATATGATTTTACAGCCATGTTTTTATTTTAACTGAGGTAGCTTTTGGTAGCCATTTTCCTCCATTTGGCAAGTAAGTCAGACTTTTGCCAGTACATATGTTAATTAACCATATTAGTTTGACTTTTGAGTAAAATTAGTATAGTAGGTATCAGTGTCATTTCTATTGAATAGAAATAGCTACAGTGCCATTAAAAAAATAAATTACAAGGGGCAGCTAGGTGGTGCAGTGAGTAAAAGCACCAGCCCCCGGAGTCGGGAGGACCCAGGATCAGTTCCGGCCTCAGATATTTAACACCCACACAAAATAACTGGCCGTGTAACCTTGGGCAAGTTACTTAACCCTAATTGCTTTAAATAAAAAAAAATAAATTACCTACATGAAATGTTTTATCCAATACTCTTAACAGCTTACTTTTTCAGTCTGATAGTCCTCACAAATACAGTTCCTTCTATACTTTAAAGGCTGATGTTATGTATATAGGGCAAAATGTAGCTAAACCAATTCTATTTTCTCTATATTGGCTGGCAAGAGATAAGTTAGAACTCAGGGGTTACATTTATAGGTTTGTTGCTTTCTCTTAGTTCTAAGAAGTCTAGTCTTAAAATATAATTGAAAATTCCTAAGATTTTGTTCAAGAAAAATAATTTTGTAAAAGACCTATATTCTATATTATAAAAGTAAATTTAACCTCATTTTGATTTTAGGAAAGTGGAGCTCAAGAGATTAAGAAAAAGGTCATAGACCATAGTTATTAAAAAGCTTATCGAGGTAATACTGGCAAAGTTAATACTTGCTATGAAATCTAATAAAAGCATTATTTATATAAGGCATCATTGTCAAAGCTCTTGGGAATGAAAAGGTCAGGAAATAAAGGAGTAAGTAATTTTAATGAAGCAGTAAAATGAAGAAAATGTGATGAGATAGGAACTGAAATACATTTTTCCTGCTGTGTAGCTCAAGATTTATCAGCAGATAGAGGTGGCCCAAGGATCAACAAACCATTAACAACCAATCAGTAAGTACCCACCATATGCCAGGCATTGTACTAAGCACTGAGGATACAAAAAAGGGCACCTCCCCAGACTTTTTATGTTGACTAGACATTTATCCATTGCCCTTTGGATAATTGACAATATTGATTCTATGGTGACTGTGGCATTCCATGTTTTGTACCCATATGATGAAATGAAATCTTGCACTATTGCTTTCTTTCCAATTCTAAGCCTGAGTATTTGTCCACCTCAATGTCTACTCAAGATATACATGCTGGCAGATCAGCAAAATGGCCCAGATATTCAACTATCCATCAAATGTAACACAGGCATGCTTGGTTTTTCTTCAGCATATTATTAGGCTAAACTCTTTTGAATTGTTGTTTTTGTTTAGATGGCTGTGCAATAACCTGGGGATTGATGAAATTGGGATAGTACTATAAACAAGGCAATGTGGAGGAAGTCACTATCTATTAGAAAACCTTCCATGGGGACTTTGGCTTGAGCATTCTCCATGCGAGTGTCTAATACCTTTAGTCAGCATGTCTTCATGTTTTATCCCTTATTTGGTATTTACAATCAATATTAATATTTCTTGTTACATTTTTAAAGACTCTTAAACAATTCTGATAAATGCTTATAGTGCACCATCCACAGCGAGACTTAAAAATCTCATTGTTCATCATTTGTTGACTATCAAAAGTCACTTGATTTGCTAGAACAAAATGTGCTATTAACAATTCTTCACACAGTTCTGTCCTAGTTTCAAATGTAAGTGATTTTCCAATGATCTGACTCATTGTTTTGTTTTTATTTTCTCTGCCAAGGAGAATGACCATTGCATTGCATGGTTAACAGAGATGTTCAAGAAAAGAACTGAATTGCTTGCCAGGTCAGTGGAGCTGTGACAATCTTCCCTTCTCTGTCTATAGCCTGGGGAGGGCCTGGATTTGAGTCATGGGAGGACCAGCACAGGAAAAACCTTGAAGGTAGGTTCATGTTTCCAGTAGCAGGGGAAAGCCCTGGAAAAGATTCTGAAAAATGTCTACCTGGAGGGGAACCTTTCACAATCACTGACTCAATCTAGATGTAGGCTAATTAGGGTGGTACCTTTTATTCAGAGGGCAGCTAGGTGGTGAAGAGGATAGAGAACTTGGCCTGGAGTCAGGAAGATCTGAATTCAAATATGGCCTCAGACAATTAACAGCTATGTAACCCTGGAAAAGTCACTTATCCCTATTTGCCTCAGTTTCCTCACCTATAAAAGGACCTGGGGAAGGAAATGGCAAAACACTTCAGTATCTTTGCCAAGAAAACTGCAAATGAGGTAATAAAAAATCAAACACTCCTGAACAACAAGCTTTTATTCGGAACAACCCTGGGTTTGCAGCCTAGAGAGTCAAAGTTCTCTAGGCAGTTACAGACAAGGGAATTCACCCAACTGGTTTCATGTATCTTCAGGCTGAATAGGAAAAGGAAAGAAAGGGAGTAAGCATTTTATATGGTTTCTATTATGTGCTAGGCATTCTGCCACACACTTTTTGCAAATATTATCTCATTTGATCCTGACAATAACCCTAAGAGGTAAGTGCTATAATGATCCCCAATTTGCAGTTAAGGAAACTGAGGCAGATAGAAGTTAAGTGGTTTGCATATAATTCTGATGGTCAGGGTTAAACAGTGACCATTATTTTTCTTGAAACCAAAAAAATCCCTTTGTTCACTTTGTCTTTACACAGTTGTTTTCTATAGAATCCCTGTTTCTTATTCACAACCACTAAAGAGTTTCAAGCTCTGAGATTACATGTGTAGATTTTATTCAGTCCTGGTCAATATGTGTATTAGTAACTCTCATAAAAATTTTGTAAGGCTAGGAGAGTAGACATATAGATAGTTGTTAATGTTCTCTTGATCACTTTTTCAGTATTAATAAGGTATGAGATTTCCCCCAAACCTTTGACATATTACAGAGAATGATTCCTAAATTGAAATAATTTAGAAAGAAATGTATTAAATCGTCCAGCAGATGTGAAAGCCAAGATGGGGGTAAACCCACTCCTCCTAAATGTTTGTAAATTGCATATTATACAGGATTTAGGCAAAGGAACTTTGTTTGACCAGCATGGATGCTATTTATAGATAAGAAATGTGAGTTGCTTCAGATGCATGGCTATGATTGGTCTTGTGCTGTTTAACATTTTTTTTTATCAATGACACGGGATCAAAGGCTAGATGGCCTGATCATCAGATTTTCAAGTATCATTAAGCTGGGATGGATATGTAGAGAGGACCATGAGTGGAAAGACTCTCTTGAAACACGTTGGGTTCCCCTCTCCCCTGCTACCTCCCCGTCCACAGAGATCTTCAAGCACAGACTGGATGACCACTTGTCAGACGTGTCATATAGTATGGATTTCTTTAAGGTATGGGTTAGACTCAATGGACACTGAGATCCCTTCTAATCTTCATATCCTTCGTATTTTGTAACTTAGTTGGGTCTAATGCCAAACTTTCTGCAAATTTGTTTAAGAAAGATTTAAAACTTTAAAAGACTTTGCTGGAGAATATGCATAAGAAAGATCTGGAATCTGGTTTAGCTGAAGAGAGATGATAAATTTCTTCTCTGGGTTTAGTTAATATACTTGCTCAGATGCATACTCATAGAAAATAAAAAGTAGTTTGGGTCCTCTCACCTCCCCAACCCCCATGCCGCCTAGGACTGCATTAAAAGAAGCTTAACTTCTGGAAGTGAGAAGCTGATAGCTCCTTTGTATTCTTTCCTTTTCAGATCACATATAGAGTATTGTCCTCTTAGAGAATAACAAAAGATTGTGTGTGTGTGTGTGTGTGTGTAAAATTTTGCTGTATGAAAAATGCTTTCCATATATTATCTCATCTGAGCATCATGATAACCCTCTGAGATAGGTATTGTAGACACTACCACCATTTTATATGAGGAAACTAAGACAAAGAATCATTTGCTTATGGTTATTCAATTCCTGGAAGCTTGGAGGCAAGCTTCAGACTCAGATCATTCTGACTCTAAGTCATTCATTATACCATAGCATCTTCCTGCCAAGGAAAGTGAGAAAGAGGATGATTAAAAAAATATATAAGCCATTTTCATTTGAGTGAAATAAATTTTTAAAAATTCTTTTTCCCCCCCACAATAATAGGGAAAGGAATGAGATCTGTTATTTCACTGGTATAATGAACTGTTAGTATACTGAGGAAGCTCCCTCTACCATTCCAGGTCAGTACAGTCTCTGTGATATATAGTTTTAGAGTTTCCTAGTGTGAAGCCAATCATGAGCAGCTCTCCTGAGGACTGCTGCTGTGAATAACTTTGAGGATCTAATCACATAGTATAGTGAACTCTATTTATTCAAAAATAAGCTAAAGCATAACATTCAAGAAACTAAAGCATAACATTCACAACAGCATAAGATAACAGCCTATTACTAAGGTGGCTACATAGTTTTAAACAAAACATTTCATTCTGTGGTGACTAGGTGGTTCAGTGGCCCTGGAGTCAGGAGGACCTGAGTTCAAAGCTGGCCTCAGACACTTAACACTTACTAGCTGTGTGACTTTGGGCAAGTCACTTAACCCCAATTGCCCTTCTCTCCCTACTCCAAAAATCGAAAAAAAAAAATTAAAACATATTCAGTAAGCCACAATCTCCTCAATCAACATATAGTAAATATCCAAGTAAAGAATGTCTTAAAAAGCAGAATTGGCCAAATGGAAAAAGAGGTCCAAAAGCTCACTGAAGAAGATAAGTCCTTCAAAATTAAAATGGAGCAAATGGAAGCTAATGATTTTATGAGAAATCAAGATATTATAAAACAGATCCAAAATAATTTGAAAAATAGAAGACAATATGAAATATCTCATTGGAAAAACAACTGACCTGGAAAAATAGATCCAGAATAGATAATTTAAAAATTATTGGACTACCTGAAAGCCATGATAAAAAAAAGTCTAGACACCATCCTTCAAGAAATCATCAAGGAAAACTGCCCTGATATTCTAGAAGCAGAGGGTAAAATAATATTTCAGAGGGAAATATGGATATTAAAAGGAATAGAGGACTTTCACGCATTCTTGATGAAAAGACTAGAGCTGAACAGAAAATTTGACTTTCAAATACAAGAATCAAGAGAAGCATGAAAAGGTACACAGGAAAGAGAAATCATAAGGAACTTATTAAAGCTGAACTGTATGCATTCTGACATGGAAAGACAATATTTGTAACTCATGAAACTTTTCTCAGTATAGGATAGTTGAATGTATATGTATACATGGACAGAGGGCACAGGTTGAATTGAATATGAAGGGATATCTAAAAATAAAATTAAGGGGTGACAGAGGGATATATTGGGAGGAAAAAGGGAGAGATAGAATAGGGTAAAAAGAGGCAAGAGAAAGCAGTTATGATGGAGGGGAAGAGCAGGAAGGTGAAAGGGAATAAGTCAACCTTACTCTCATTAAATTTGACTTAAGGAGGGAATAACATACACACTCATTTGGGTATCTTAATCTACAGGAAAATAGGGGGGAAGGGGATAAGAGGGGGGATGATAGAAGGGAGGGAAGATTGGGGCAGGAGATAGTTATAAACTAGTACTTTTAAAAAGGGACAAGGTCAAAGGAGAACATATAATAAATGGGGGTGCAGGATAGGAGGGAGGGAAATATAGTTAATCTTTCACAATATGACTACTATGGATATGTTTTCCATAACTACGCATGTATAGCCTATATTGAATTATTTGTCTTCTCATGGGGGGGGAGGGGAAGGGGTGAAGAGAGAAGAAAGGAGAGAAACTGGAACTCAAAGTTTTAAAAAGAATTGTTAAAAAGTTGTTTTTACATGTAACTGGGTAAATAAGATATACAGGCAATGGGGTATAGAAATCCATCTTGCCCTAAAAGAAAGTAAGGGGGAAGGGAGTGGAAGGGGGTGATAGGTGAGATAGAAGAGAGGGTAGACTGGGGAAGGGGTAATCAGTATGCTTGTCATCTTGGGGTAGGGGGGATAGGAGAGCGATGAGGAGAAAATTTGGAACTCAAAATCTTGTGGAAATGAATGTTGAAAACTAAAAATAAATAAATAAATTCTGGGGGGGAATCTTATGGAAGTGAATATTGAAAACTAAAAATAAATAACATTTAAAAATACAAAAAGAAAAATTTTCAATTTCATGGAATGGAAATTATTTGTCTTTTGCGAATGCCTCTACTCTTTCCTTGGTTAAGAATTTACACCATAGCCATAGCTGTAGAAGATATCTGACCTGTTTTTCTTATAAAAAATTTTTTTACACTAGGACTTATATTCATCATGTATTCATTTTGAATTTGTTGTGCTGTATCTTCTAAGATGTTTGTTTAAATCTGATTTCTGCAATCTGCTTTCCAGTTTCACCAGAAATTCTTGCCAGGGAATTCTTCCTCATATAATTTTTGTTTTGGAATTTATGAAACACTGGGTTATTGAGGTAAAGTGTTTGTGTTTCTTTCTTGTCTAGTCTTTTCCACTGATGTCTTCATATGTTTTAAACGAATACCAAAATAGTTTTTATTATTTCTACTTTATATTATAATTTAAGGTCTGGAAGTGCCATTCCCTCTTCATTCCTACTTTTTCTTCTGGCTTCTAATGGTATTCTAGGTTTGTTTCTTCAAATGCATTTTGCATTTATTTTGTCTGACTCTGTAAATTGTCTGACTCTGGTATTATGATAGCATATTAAAAGATAAAGAATATATCTGCACTTTCATTAGTATAGGGAACTTTCAAATGAGAAAACTCCTTATAATAATTCAGGTCAGAATCTTTTGTGCAACTAAGTCTGAGAGTTGCCTACAATACTGAGAGATTTAGTGATTTGCCTAAGGTCTTCAAACAACTATAAGTTAGAGATGGGTATTGAATTCAGATTTTCCTGGCTCTCTATCCACAGTGCCACACCGCGTCTTTGTAAAGTAATTTAGGTAGCAATGTTATATACATATACACATACATGTACATGTACCTATACATAGCATATACATGCATATACATAAAATTATTTATTTGTTTGTAGTCTTTAACATTTGCTTTTATAAGATTTTGAGTTCTAAATTTTACCCTCCTCTCTCTGTTCCCTCCTCCCCAAGATGGCATGAAATCTGACATAGGCTATAAATATATTATCATATTAAACTCATTTCCACATTAGTAATGCTATGAAAGAAGAATCAGAACAAAAGGGAAAAACCATGAGAAAGAACATGCAAAAAACAAAACAAAAAAAGAAAATAGTATGCTTCAATCTGCATTCAGACTCCATAATTATTTCTTTGGATGTGGATAACACTTTCCATCATGAGTCTTTTGAATTGTCCTAGATCATTGCATTGCTTAGAAGAGCTAAGTCTAACAAAGTTACTCATCACAGTTACTATTACTGTGTACAATATTCTCCTGGTTCTGTTCACTTCACTAAGAGTCAATTCATGCAAGTCTTTCCAGGTTTTTCTGAAGTTTCCATTTCTTATGGAACAGTGGTATTCCATTATGTTCATATATCACAACTTGTTCAGCTGTTACCCAATGGATGGCCATCGTTTCAATTTCCAATTCTTTGCCACCACAAAAAGAGCCGCTATAAATATTTTTTGTACATGTGGGTCCTTTCCCCTTTTTTATGATTTCTTTGGGATATAGACCTAGTAGCGGTATTGCTGGATCAAAGCATATGTACATTTTTATAGTCCTTTGGGCATAGATCCAAATTATTCTCCAGAATAGTTGGCTCAGTTCACAACTCTATCAACAATGCACAATTCAGTTTTTATCAGAGTACACACAATTGTCTATTAAAATATTGAAATATATTATGTTCCTATACGTTTGTGGTTGGTAGTTGAGAAATGAGATATTTTACCAATTGTAATGGTAAAGGGAATTTGAAGATCTTCCCTTCCCCTTGATAAGCCTACAGGATTTGAAGATCTCCCCTGTCCCCTAATAGGCTGAATGTAATCACATGGAGTCTGTGGTGGGAAGAGTTTGCTGAAGGATAGAGTAGAACCCACAGGAAGTTGGGAGTCAGAACAGCTAGATGGTGGGAGAGAGAGGATGGCAGGCGAGTAGATAGCTAGGTTTGTGAGTGTTGGTTTAGGAAGGCTAAAGGATGGTGTGACATTCTGTGGTATTATGGATTGTTAACTTCTTTGCAACTACAATGGATTTGGTTTTCTGGCATCTGAATAAATGTTTTGCTTTTGTTTTCTATATGGAGAGTCTGTTATATTTTGCAATTGAGCACCATGTCAGCATATTTATAGTCATTGTAGGCTTTATGAATATTGTGTTGATGGAACACCAATCAGAAATATAGTGTGCTAGAGCTCTCCTGAAGCTTTTCTACCATTGAATCTGAATTGTCCTTTGAAGCATTCCTTCTAGTCTGTGACTGTATATCACTTTTTTTGTGGACTTCTTTAACAGATCTGTGATCGCACTGATATGGGTACTCCCTTCAATGGTGCAGATCTCAATGCCAACTCATCCTGTCCTACTCTTGTCCACTCTTTTCCTATAATTCATTCATAATGGGCAACCCACAGACTGGGAGCCTTCCCCTAGGTCTCTTGATATCTCATGTGTAC
Source organism: Petaurus breviceps papuanus (assembly GCF_028583685.1). Lineage (NCBI taxonomy): Eukaryota > Metazoa > Chordata > Mammalia > Diprotodontia > Petauridae > Petaurus > Petaurus breviceps. The sequence goes on along the minus strand of NW_027185715.1, from coordinate 9,607,537 downwards.
CAGTGTGAGCTTTTACATGACCAGAGAGACCCTTCTCTGATAACATCTTTCATGATTCTTTTTGTACTCAATTCATCATTGATGATATGCTTTACCTATTTATATCCACTGTGTGCTCCTCCATTGCCCTTTGGGTGACCCACAATTTTAATTCTTTGGAGACTATCATATTACCTAATTCATAACCCTGCATCATCATTGGAATAGTAATGTTAGCAACTATGGAATTTTGTTCAGGGAGAATTTTGGCATCATTGAAGGCACTGCACAATTTCCCAAGTCCTATGCAACAATTCTTTTATGGTAGAAGAAAAAGAATGTGCTTTACCTGTTTAACTTTAAAAAAGTTGGTCTCTTTCAAAAATGAGTTCACATTACCTAATTCTTATAGCCAATTTTTTTTAATCCTCTTTTGTACATTAAGTAGATGATTGCAAAGCAAACAATATTTATTTTGCTTTTTTCTGCATATATCAGATCACAAGAGAGATTTGTGATTTTAACACCCAGATGAGGAATTGTCTTATCCCAATGCAGCTCAGCATTTTCTGTGCAACTTATAACCTTAGTGAGATACTGTCAGCATTGAGAGGTTACTGAAAAGAGACTTTATGCCCACAGTGTTTTATCCGTTATGTGTCAAATGAGGGATTTGAGTACAGGCAGTTCTTCCTAGTACTGAGGCTAGTTCTCTCCACTTCACCTAATTGTCTCTTGCTTAATAGACATACCTGAAGATTTTTATATGTGTATTATAAATAGCTGAGATATTAGAATTTCATCTATGGGGGTGGCTTGGTGGCTCAGTGAGTAAAGCGCTGGCCCTGGAGTCAGGAGGACCCGAGTTTGGTTCTGGCCTCAGACACTTAACACTCACACACCCATGCTCCCATCCCCCCCCCCCAAATTAGCTGTGTGACGTTGGGCAAGTTACTTAACCCCAATTGCCCTCCAAAAGGCAAAAAAAAAGTATGGGTGCTTTATTTGGGGTTTTAGATAGTGTGCTTTATATGGGTGCTTATATAGGTGGCGCAGTGAGTAGAGCACCAGCCCTGGAGTCAGGAGGACCTGAGTTCAAATCCGGCCTCAGACACAACACACACACACACACACACTAGCCGTGTGACCTTGGGCGAGTCACTTAACCCCATCTTCCCCTCCAAAAAAAAGAATTTCATCTATGCCCAAAATTTGTCATCAAGTGGAAGTAAAAGTTATTTGTCAGTATGATGTGTTCCATCCAAATGTACTTTCAAAGTTGTCAGATCATGACATGTATCGCATCAGAGTTCAAAATTCATATACCCCATGTTGACTCTGAATTATGCTGATTTAGATTAAAATAAATAAACAAAACCCTCTTAAGATAAGGAATTGGACCTAAAGGATAACATTATAAGTAGACATGTATGATATTGTGTCAATTGTAGATGATTAAGTAGACCCCTCCTGTGTCAAACTGATTACATCCTCTCACTTCTATATTTTGATATTGTCATACCAGAATGTGTCAGATAGGAATATTTATGCTTGGAGCCCAGAACCAATATAAATCTTTTTTTCTTGTAGTGGGAAAACTGTTTGAACTTGGCTTTCATGTGATCTCTGGATAATCTAGGAAAGTTTAAAAAAGTATCTTTCAACATTGTCTGATTAGACACGGAATGGTTTAATTTCCTAAATATTATACTATATTGGTTAGGTTAATTCCCTCTCTAGATAAAAGCTATCAACTAGAAATGAACTCGTTCTACTTGAAGGAAGGAAGGAAATAAATATTTATATAGGGTCTATTATCCTGCCAGGCACTGTGCTAAGTGCTTGACAAAAATTATATCCCCACAACAACCCTGGGAGGTAGATGCTGTTATTGTTCTCATTATATAATTGAGGAAACAAAGGCAAAAAATGATTGAATGACTTAGCCAGTGTCCCACAGATAGTAAGTATCTGAGGCTGGATTTGAACTTAGGACTTCTTGGTTCTCTATCTACTCTTTCACCTAAGCTGCCAATCTGAAAGAGAATTCTTGAAATTAAGGTTCTATCCCTATACAGAATCTAATCAGTCTGTATTCTCCTTACCCCCTCAATTCAATTCAGCAAACATTTATTAAACACTTACTATATTCTTAATAAGGCAGAGAGGCGGCTCAGTGGATAAAGCACAGGTCCTGGAGTCAGAAGGATCTGAGTTCAAATCCAGCCTCTTTGTGTGACCCTGCACAAGTCACCTATCCTCTGTTTGCCTTGATCCACTGGAGAAGGAAATGGCAAACCACTCTAGTATCTTTGCTAAGAAAATCCCATGGACGGTATTGTGTGCTATGGTCCACAGAGTCATGTAAAGTCAGACACAACTGAACGACAGCACATGCTTAATAATATTAATTAAATGCTTAATTTATTAAGCACTGTGCTAGATGCTGGGAATACAAAGACAAAAAATTAGACAATCCTTTCTATAAAGAATGTAATGTAAGTTTGTTAGAGATAATGAGGAAGTGTGTTTCATGTGTGTGAGATGGTTTATGTATGGAGAAGGGGTTAAGTGTGTGGAATATTTAGTAGTATGATTTAACTAAAAATACCATATGACACTTTACCATTTCCTGGATGCTTTCTTTTTTTTTTTGGAGGGGGGAAGGTTGGGCAGTTGGGGTTAAGTGACTTGCCCAAGGTCACACAGCTTGCTGTCTTTTTTCTTGACTTCCATTTTGTTTTAGCTCAAAATCCTGAGAATCTTCCCCTCCCAGATGGATTTTTTTTTGACTATGTAAAAGAGGCCATTCTTTGCCTCATTTCTTACCTAGCCTTAATTACTAAATGGGTGTTGCCTCAGTCTGACTGAGACCTGGGAAAGACCTTAGTTTAAAAAGTCCCACTGCCTTCAGGGCCATCTCCAATCATCCCGATCTGTATCTTGCTCTTGGACCCAGATGACTCCAGAGGAGAGAGTGAGGCTGGTGACTTTGCACGACCCTCCCTCAGTCAAATCCAATTCACTTATAAGTCATGGCATCACCTTCCTGACGTCATAGTTCTCTTCTAGAACAAAGGACAAACGACAAGGTATTATACTATTCTCTTTCTCCTTCTACCTCTCTGTCTACTTCTCTTTCTCTGGTTTATCTTCTTTCTGACTCCAAATCCTTGGAATATGTATCCATATTCTTTTTCTTGTCAATCTGATCTACTCTCAGGGTTGCAAATATCACATATATGCAGAAAATCCTAAAATTTTATCTGCAGCATTGACTGACCCTCTCATCCCGGTTACTGTTATGTCTCCTTTCTGAATTTTCATGACCTACCCTCTTTGCAGTCTTCCAACCCATCTGGTTATCTTTCCTTAGTGTCCTTTCCTGGATCATCATGTCCCCTCCCTCCCCCCCCCCATGTGGGTGTACTTCAAAGGCCCTACCCTTGGCTCTTTTCTCTCTCTACTTTCTCAGTTAGCGATCTTATCCACTCTCATAGGTTTAATTATCATTCCTATACAAATGGCTCCTAGTTCTATATATTCAGCCACAACCTTTCTTTTGGATTCCAATCCCATATCTCCAACTGCCTATTGGACTGTATAAATTGATTGTATGAAGTCAGTTTCAAAAGATTATGTCCAAATTAGAACTGAATTATCTTTTCCCCCAAACTCACCTCTCTTCTGAATTACTCTATCTAGGACATCACTATCTTTCTAGTCACTCACTTTGAAATGTTGGAAGCATTTCTAACTCTTCACTCTTTCCCACTCTATATGTCCAATCAGTTGCCACATTTTGTCGATTCTTCCTACACAACATTTCTTATATCCATCCCCTTCTGTCTTTAGGTAGTGTTTATTCCTCTCAAGCTTTGGTGGGTCTTAAAGATATAATTAGTCTCGATGACCTTTGAGATTTAAAGGATATGCATAGTCTTTAGTTATAGAAAATAGAAGGATAGAGATAGACTCAGGGCATTGAGTCTCACTTTTTGGTGAATTCCAATAAACCAGTGTCAGCCGAACATAATGTTTTTTCTTTTTAAATTCTTGTTGAGATCTTTTGCTTTTATATCACCTTCATTTCCAAATATATTCCTCTCCTCTCTACTCAGAAAGCCATTCATTCTTTGTACCAAAGACTTTTTTAAAAGGAGGGAAAAGACAATTCAGCAAAAGTAATCATATCAACCCAGTTTGGCAGTAAATACAGTATTGTGCACTTGTTGTGTCCTCTACTTTTATAAAGAAGAGAAGGAGGTGCATTTTTTTCCTTTCTTCTTTGGAACCAAACTTGATCATTATAATCACACAGTTTGTTTTTGTGTGAGCATATGTTTTTTCATTGACATTATAGTTATTATTTTTCAGGTTTTACTTTATATCATTTCATATATATCATCCCATGCTTTTCTTTTTCTTAAATATCATTTTTTTTTTTTGCTTTTTGGAGGGGGAAGGGCTGGGCAATTGAGGTTAAGTGACTTCCCCAAGGTCACACGGCTAGTAAGTATTAAGTTTCTGAGGCCGGTTTGAATTCAGTTCCTCCTGACTCCAGGGCCGGTGCTCTATTCACTGCACCACCTAGCCGCCCCCCTCCCATGCTTTTCTGTATCATTTCAGATGGTTCAGTACTATATTATGTTACCTTCAAGTGCCACAGTTTCTTTAGCCTCTCCCCAGTTGATGGGTGTCTACTTTGTTTTAAGGTCTTTGCTACTACAAATATTTTATTGTGAATAATCTTTGCCAGTTTTCTGGGTATGAGTGAAATCCTTAGAGTATATGAGGTTAAATAGCAGATAGTTTAGAAATTAAGGTACCCATTGGAGCGGTAGAATACACTTTAGCACAATATGCTGTTTACTTATGCATCACTCTCTGTCATTCTATTTTTCCTTTTCTGCCCTAGGTTAGTAGGGGACATTAACCTCTAATCTTTACTACTGCTCACTTTTAGTACTAATGACTTTCAGTGTTAATATATATGGCTGTCCCATTTATGTTGCAATCAGATAAGCCACAGAAAAGTGAAAGGCTAATCTTTCCCTAATTCTCTCAGACCATAGTTTTAGGAGAGTATAGGTAAACTTACAAAATAATGTGCTACAACATTATTTTCCTCAGCTTTTTGGCCAACATCCAAAAAATTAGGTGAAAAGATGTGAATTTAACCTGTTCAGGGAAATTTATACCATAATGAACACGAGGAAAGACTGAAGTTAGAGAGATGATAATAAAGGAAGGGAAACATCTTTCCCTGCTAAGAAAAATAATGTGCTTTTTGAACCAAAATATTTCTTTTAAAATGAATTAATTAAATGTGAGCTGAGAAAAGATAGTAGGCACTTAGAAATTAATATTCACTGGCTCAGATGGTAATATTTAATTATTCTGCTGTGTTACCCAGAGAATCCAAAGCATGGCAAGCAGATAACATTATGGGTTTATAAATAATCGGCTGTCAAGCCAACTTGATTGCTTTTTCTGATTATCAAATTAGCATACCAATTGAATTGTGTTACATGCCATTTATGAAATCCACTAAATCACTTAATGCACTGTGTGTTTAACACATGTAGAGTATGTGGAGCTGCTGTAGAGACTTTCTCCAATTGTCTTTCTGCTGTCTACTTATTTTTGAAAAATTGTTTCAAGTTGATTTGCATAATAGCTTAGTTAAATGGTTTGTGAAAATTGAATGCAAGGCCAAGTAGAAAATAATAGCAAATGACAAGGTATTTCATTTGAACTAGATGGGCTGCCAGAGAAAATGATAGTGATTGAACAATAAGTCATCTTTGATATGTTGAACCAAATTTATTTGGAAGATAGACTAAATTGCATGTTCATGTTATTTACAGAGGGTTCTACAAATTGGTAGACCATTCTTTGCAACTTCAAAGGCAGAGAAATGGTGCCCCAAAATTTTTCTAGAGAGTGACTAAATATGGAAAGACTATCCTAAAACAGGGTCAGATGCAATGAGATAAATCAGTATATAATACAAGATAGTTCATGGGAGATACTTTGTAGGTGGGATAAATCTAATGAAATATTGCTGACTGAGACTGTTGAGTGACATAAAGGTAAAAAATAAATAACATGATTGCATTATGTGCTGCAAAGGTCAACACTTGTTTTTTGGTTTGTATATCTGTAAAGGGAAAGATGATAATCCCATTCCAAGTGATTCTGATAATTTCACCCTGAAATACTGACTTTTTCCTTCTTCCCTGTCTGACCACTCCTTCTCAATCTCCTTTGTTAGATCTTCATCCTGACCATACCCACTAAATATAGTCATCCCCCAAGGTTCCATCTTGTGTCCTCTTCTCCCTCAACACTATTTCATTTGAAGATCATATCAACTTCCATGAATACAATTATCATTTCTATGCAGATGATTCTCACATCTGTTTATTGAGCCTTAGTCTCTCTCCTGACCTCCAGTTTCAGATCTCCAACTGCCTATTAGACATCTCAAACTAGACATTCCAAAGACATTTTAAATTAAACACGTTCAAAACTGAACTTATGTTTTTTCCCCAAATTCTCCCCTTTTCCTCTTTTACTGTTGAGGGCACCACCTTTCCCCCCCAGTCATTTAAGTTTGCTGTCTAGATGCCATTCTGCACTCCTTATTCTCTCTCTCTCCCTTATATCCAGTATGTTTCAAAGTCCTAGTGAGTCTGCCTTCATAATATCTCTTGTATGTGCCCCCCTTATCCCCTCTGAGACTGCAATTTCTCTGGTGCATGTCCTCATCACCTTGTGCCTGGATTACTCCAGTAGCCTGGTTGGTCTCCCTGTCTCAAGTCTCTCCCCAATGCCTTTCAACTGTCAAAGTGATCTTCCTAAAAGCACAGATCTGGTCACGTCATTCATGTCATCAGTAAGCTCCAGTGGCTTCCTAGCACTTACAGGATCAAATATAAAATCCTCCATCTTTTAAAATCCTTCATAACCCGACCCTCTCCTACATTTTCACTTTAATTATTGTTTACTCTCCACTTACTCTAGGTCTGGTGACTTCTACCTCCTTGCCGCTCCTTCCACAAGACAGTTCATCTCCTGCCTGCATTTTCACTGACAGTCCTCCATGCCTGGGATTCTCTCTCCTCATCTCTGCCTTTCTTTAAGTCTCAGTCATACTCTCACCTTCTGCAAGAAGCCTTTCTTAGGTCTCCTTCATGTTAATGCCTTCCCTCTGAGATCATCTCTGTTTCATCCTGTATGTATCTGGCTTGTACTTAGTGGTTTGTATGTCAACTCTCTCCATTAGGCTGTGAGTTCCTTGAGAGCAGGGGTTACTTTTGCCTTTCTTTATACCCTCAGTGCTTAATATGATGCCTGGTTAATATAGGATAAAATTAGGAAATTATACTGCTTTGATCTTTGAGATGGTTTGCATGTGATTTCCAGGCTCCCTTTGCAATCTTATTTCTTGCTTGACTACTTATAATATTACTTACTATACTATATTTACTAGGAGTGGGGTGGTGGTCAAGGAGACCAGAACAAGATATATTTTTAACATACAAGTCATTAGGTGACCACCAAATCATGGGAATCAATGACATTTGCCATTCTTCCGGAGAGGTAGTATGCTATATCTGAAAGATCAGAAGGAGTTCTAGGTTGGCAGTCAGACCTAGAGTTAAATCTTGGTTTTGACCCCACTATGGCTAAGTCATTCCACCTTTCTCTGCCTTTAGTTTACTCAGCTATAATATGCAGCTTAATAGTAAAAGTACTTTATAAGTTTTAAAGTTTAAGTGAAAAAGATTCTTAGACATATTTGTTTGTCTTCAGAAGTGTGGGCTGGTTTATTGTTGTTACCTCTGTCACACAGGCTAGAACCAAGAAGACAAATCCTTTTGAAGGGAGTGACATGCCATTATAAAGCATTATTCGATCCCACATCTCAGAGTAAACATCTCTTCCAGCAACTTACAGTTGCTATAACATTATTACTCAAAGCCCCAGACATGAACTCTGATTAGCTGAAAGCATGAAAAGTTTGGGATTCTTTCTCTCTTTGGGTTCAGTAGAAGGTCTGTGTGTTGAGCCTCAGGGAAGGGCTATTGGCTCAGGGTCTTTTCACGGTAATTGTTGTTTTCAAAATAGTTTCTTTTCTCACACTCACAAATTCTTAACATCTGCATCATGGGAACCACAGTAAATTGGGAACAAAACACTTTTTAAAAATCACAGCATTAAAACAAAGAATTCACACACCAAATGGTGAGAATGGACATGGAAAGACAAAGTCACCTTAAAACAATGCACTTCTCATTGACCTCTCAGAATTCTAGAAGAGAATTCTGGGGAAGGTTGGATCCTGTTTAGAGGCAGAAAGCTAATTATCTTTTTCTACAAATCCTTTCCTCTTCCTGTCTTTCCTATTATTGCTAAGGGTCTACCATCCTTCCAGTCACCCAGGTTTGCAACTTTGATGCCACTTTTTAACCTCCTTAGTTTCCAAATTTTGTTGTTGTCATCTCTTACAATATCTTTCACATATGTCCTCTTCTCTCCAAACACACAGTCACTAGCCTAGTTGAGACTTTTGTCACCATTTGCCTGGTGATCATCTTCCTTGCTTCAAGTATCCACTCACTCCAACCTCTTCTCCGCAAAACTCCCAAACTGCTTTTCCTCACGTGTAGGTCTGACCATGTCACTTGCTTATTGGCTCACACTCCATTGACTCCTAATTACCCCAGTTGTCCTGATGCGTATCTGGTCACTGGATGCAGATGGCTCTGGAGGAGAGTGAGGCTGGTGATTGTGCAGCCCTTCCTCACTTAAATCCAATTCACTTGTATGTCACGGCATCCCCTCCCTGATGTCAAGGTCCTCTTCGAGAATGAAGGACAAATAAGAACAACCTCCGGAAACAAACATAAACTCTTCTTTTTGGTATTTAGAGTTCTTCCCAAACTGACACCAATTTCCCTTGCTAGCCTTATTATGTATTACTTCCTTTTACACGATCTTCACTAGCTATACTGACCCTTTTTACTTACTACTCCTTATGTATTACATTCCATGTCTTGTAACTAAGGTTTTGCACAAGCCTCGTATACTCTCTCCCCTCACCTCTGACTCTTAGAATCCCTAGTTTCATTAAAAACTCTACTCAAATGCTGCTTTCTACACGAGGCCATTCCTGATTCCTCTGGGTAAAATTGTATCCTCCCTCAAAAAATGCCTCGCATGTATTTTTTAATCTATTTTGTATTTATTTTTATAGTTCGGCTTCCTTGGTTGACTTCCATGGAAGAAACATGACTTTATATCCTCAGTTCCTAACACAGTGTTTGGTGCACAAGAGGTACTTAATAAATCCTTGTTAATTGATTGATTGGAGGACAATTACCAAAAAACAAAAAAAAGACACAGGTTAAGAAAGGCACCAAAGGTGTCTTAGGATAGTGGAAATAGCTGGACAGAGGAGTCAGAAGCCCTGGGTTCTAGCACTTAGCACGAATTCTGCCCCTGTGTGGCCTGGGCAGGTGATTTAAATAATCTGGGTCTCAGTTTCATCTATGGGATGAAGGAGTCGGGCAAAATTATCTTTAAGGCCCATTCTTGACTAAACAGTCTATATTTCCCATTTATTTTCAGAAAGCAAAATTATTATAGTAAGAGAATAATTATAAGAGAATATTATAATATAATTATATATTATTTTATTATATTTATATTATGTTTATATAATATAATACATAATTATAAGAGAATAAACATCAAATGAGATTGGGGTGTGAATGGACTTTCAAAAATATGAAAGAATATGCAAATAGAAGATATTAGCTAATGCCTGATTTATGAAACCAATTTCTATTTTTTTTTCCCTTAGAATTGGCCAGATGAAATCTGAAAAAAAATGTTATTTCCACTTTTGAGAGGTACAAAGAGTGAAGAAGTAATGTTGTGTTCATTATTTGATAAAGTACAATGAATAAATCAAATGAAATAATTCAAGAGATTTGGACACTGTATGGTCAGGTAACTTTTTAAGATTTTGGGCAAAACTTATATGAAACTATTTAAAAGGGCCTCAATAAGATCATGCTCAAAGAGAAAGGTTGTGTAAATTTACCAGTAGAAGAGAACCCAGTCTAAATTGTACAGCCCTGGCCAAATCTAGATAGAATTTGGTTTAGGATTTTACTCTTGGAGGTGTGTTGATGCTCAGCACATGCACCACTTCCTACAGGAATCCTTTCTTGATATCCTAGTTTTTAGTTGTGTTTATCACCTCAAAGAATCATATATTAACTTATTTATTTGTTGTGACTGTTTTATGGAAACTAGGAGTCTCTGCAGGAGTAGGTCAGCTGTTAATTTCCTAAGCTTGTTGGGACTTAGACAAAAGTATGACACAAGGAGCTATTTCAGTATTTCCAATCTCTTTTTTCCTCTCAACTATCATAATGTAGATGTATACAGCTACTGAAGAACCACAAGAGAGAAATCCATGAGATCTATTTAACTAGACCATTGGTTCTGATTTAATTGAAGAAAGAGAAAATCTGGATTCAGTTCTTTTTGCCCTTCCAAATTTCTAATTAGTGGTTGTTTTATAAGAAATCATAGTCAAGTTATTCCCCCTAATGCCAATGACTAGAGAGGAAACTTTTTTTATTTGTTTCATTTTGTTTTGTTGCTTTTTGGAGGGGGGAAGATAGGGCAATTGGTTTAAGTGACTTGCCCGAGGTCACATGGCTAGTTTTTTTGTGTGTGTGTCAACTGTCTGAGGGCGGATCCAAACCCAGGTCCTCCTGACTCCAGGGCCAGTGCTCTACTCACTGCACCACCTAGCCATCCCTGGAAACATTTAAAAAAATATAAACTTTGCCTTTATTTCCATCACTGGTCACATTATAGCAAATTGAACCAGGTCATCTCTATTAGGACCATTACTTCACCTCTTTTCCAGAAAAACCTAGGTCAGCTTTTGTCTTATTGTTGCTAGGGTCCTTAAAGTCACTTCCTGGGTATTTTCATTCCATGTCCTCCTGTCCCTCCATTTCCCACTTTTCTTCATTTTTTTTCCTATTAGAATGTAAGCTATTTGAGGTTCTTGCTTGGTTGTAGCTATATTCTCAATAAAGTTTGTCAAAATGCTTTATATATTATCTTATTTGATCCTCGTAATAGCTTTACAAAGTAAGTACTCTACATGCTACCAACTTTATAGATGGGGAAAATGAGATTCAGAGAAATTAAATAATTTACCCAGGATAACAGAGGTGGTTAGTGCCAGTGGTTGGATTAGGACATGTGATAAGTTTGATTTTGAACAGTCCAAGTTTCAATTGTCCATAAGACATTCATTTGGAAATGATCAACAAGAAGTTGAAAATGTGCAACTGGAGCTCAGAAGAGAAGTTGGCTTTGGAGCAAGAGATTTAAGAGTAATCTCTGCAGCTCTATTTTTTTTATGTTGTACTATATTTTTATTTCTTTTGTTAAACATTTCCAATTGCATTTTTAATTAATTTTTCATTTTCAGCATTCACTTTTTATACGACTTTGAGTTCTAAAATTTCCCCCCCTCCCTTCTCCCTTCTCCAAGACAGCATGCAATCTGATATAGGGTATACATGTACAATCATATTAAATACATTTCCAAATTAGTCATGTTGTGAAAGAAGAATCAGGGCTAAAGGGAAAAACAAGAAGAAAGAAAAAACAAAACAACAAAAAGGAAGAAAATAGTATGCTTCAATCTGCATTCAGACTCCATAGTTCTTTCTTTGGATGTGGATAACATTTTCCTTTATGAGTCTTTTGAAACTGTCTTAGATCATGGCATGCTGAGAAGAGCTAAGTCTATCACACAATGTTGCTGTTACTATGTACAATGTTCTCCTTGTACTGTTCACTTCACTCAGCATCTGTTCATGCAGATCTTTCCAGGTTTTTCCTATGTAGCTCTATTTAAAGCCAGAAGAGTATGGTCATCTCTTTCAAATTTTTTTTTTCATTTTTTTTTGGAGGGAGGAAGGCAAGGCAATTGGGGTTAAGTGACTCGCCCAAGGTCACACAGCTAGTTAAATGTGAAGTATCTGAGATTGGATTTGAACTCAGGTTCTCCCTGACTTCAGGGCCAGTGCTCTATTCACTGCACCACCTAGCTGCCCTTAAGGATGATCATCTCTAAGGAAAGAGGTAGTAAAAGATGCGAAAAGAGATAAGGGATCCAGGGATTTGATTAACCCATACTTTTGAAGAGCAGGATGAAGGTAAGGAGTCAACGGAGATAGAATAGAGACATTCAGAGAAGTATAAGTAGAACAAGAATAATGAATATTGTAGAAGCCAAAGGAAAAGAAAGTTTTAAGAAGGAAGGGATAGTAAGCAGTGTAAAATGTTGCAGAAAGTCAAGGGGAGAGGATTGAGAGAAGGCTACTGGGTCTGGCAATCAACTGATTACTTTTGACTTTCAAGAAAGCAGTTTCAATCGAGGGCAGGAGATTAAAGTCAGATTATAAAGGTTTAAAAAGTGAGAAAATGGGGCAGAAACTGTAGGCTACTTTTGCAAGAATTTTGATGTTGAGGGAGAGGAGAAAAATTGGATAGCATCTTGAAAGAGTACTGGGTTTGATGGTAGGGTGTTGTTGGGGTTTTGCTTTGTTTTTGTAAGCAGAGAGTCAGGAGCCAATGAGGAGGAAGATGTTGAATTCCCAAAAGAGGGGGAATAATTGAGGATTAAAGAACTTGGAGGAAGTGGGGATTGGTATCAATAGTTCAAGTAGAGGAGTTGGTTTAAGTATTTCTTCCTCAGAGGTGGGAGTGAAGGAATATCAGAGAGGACTCATAAAACTACAGAGAAATCAATTTTCAATCTCCTTTCTCATTTACCCCTTCTGTTCCTTATCTCCCAAATCCAGAAAAGTCTCATGGAGGTGACATTGCTGTTTATTCTGTTTGCATGAGCTGAGCTTAGAGTTTATATTTTTTAAATGGCAATAGCATTTCTGTCAACATTGCTGATATTTCTGGAAGAACTTTCTTTTAAAATTATGATGACGAGAGCACTTTCACTGGAAAAAGCCATTCAGAAGAACACGTTATTTTGTCAATAGATGAAGAATAAAATTTTGAGTGTAATACAAATCAGGCTCTTTCTTTCTGAAGGTCCTTGAAGAATAAATCCAAAATGATCTGGTAAAAAATTGTAGTGGATGTAATTACCTTAAATACGCTTCTTTAAATCTCCAGAGGAACAACCAGGTGTGCTTGTGTACATGCAGAACGAGTGGAGCTGTGAAGAAGTCTTGTTCCTTGGGCACAGTGAGTAACTGCCTAAGTCAAGGGATAATGAATTCATTGATCAGAATGGAGGAATATGTGATTGGGGCATCCGATGACAAATTGAACAATAAATTGATTATGTATTGTTTAACGAAGATAGTTGGAAGTTAATTTCCATTAAGAAGTCCTTAATGGTGGCTAAGATACCTTAGGAAGCAGGCTATGAGAAGCTGGTGTTCCATTCAGCTTCTAACTGAGATGATTGGATCATTCACAATTCACCCTACTGCTGTGAGGTTAGGTTTGTTTTTGTTTTTGTAGGAAGGAAAACATTGAGCAATGAACAGAGCCCTCTTTGTCTGATCATCACAACTGTGTTTGTATGGTATTCTTTAAGTAATGAACAAATAAAATGACTCTGTTTCTTTGCTATTAGGACTTTATGAAAACCTCACCATGAGTTCCTTCTCTATTTTTCTTTATTTTGATTTTTTCCAGAGATCTTTCCATTGATTTTCTACATCACCAGTGATTTTATCAGTGTGGGTACTCTTTCCATGAGGCAGAGCATAATGTCTCCATGAGTCTCTAGTTGTTGTGGCAAAGATACATGTGAATACACACATATGTAGATAGAGATATTTATGTCTATAACTATATATCTGTATATATATTCATATATGTGCATATTACTTAGGAGTTATCATTCTAATCACAAGCCACTTTGAACTCAGAATCTTAAACTGATCTTCAGACAACAATCCCTTCATTGGTCTGATGCTCAAACCATTTTTAACTTGGTAGGACTTGCTAGAGTTTGGGCAAATTGGGAAAGCCTTCAAGAACCCAGGATACCTTCCATGCCACGGTCAAGCATTAAAGTGTGATTACTGTGGTAGAGTCAGCTGGTTGGTCAGCTAGTATTTATGGAGGAACTATTGATATCCAACATTTAATTGTTTGATATTTTGCTGTTCTCCAGAACTTTGATTCTCTAGGCAGAAGTCCAGTCTAGGTAACTTATAAGTAAAAGATGGAGGAGGAATGTATGTTGTGCAGCTGGACAGGCAGATTGCTAATTTAACCTATTAGCAGATTTATATTTTAGACAGGTACTGGAGATAAACAATGGCACAGAAATGAATAGGAGGAGGAGGAGAGATAGATGAATCATATTTGGGAACTGGAAAGAGCTTTTCAACAATCCATCCTGTTCCTAGTTGCCAAAGCACATCTTTTTAACATCAGTTTACTCCAGGTGATGCTTAAAAGCTACAAAACATGTGGCATCAAAATCTCCATATAGTGCTTGGGGATATCTCATCCTACCATCAACTTGGATCCCCCATGGAATGGCTGTTCCTGTTTCAAAGCATGTCTCCTACAGCCATAGTTCATGAGCTCCAGATGATGTCTGTCAGAGAACACAACTTGCTCAAAGAAAAGGCATTTAGTTAAATGTCAAAGTAAGAGGAGTAGCAATAAAACATTTCTTCCATAAACCCAGGTACTCCTCCTATTTGCTGACAGAGGAGAACTGAAACTCATTTTCTACTTTGAACTCTATACATTACTTGTTTCTGATTTCTCATGTTGACCCAATACAGGATGACATTTCTAATGTTTTACTATTTGTTGTTAATGACCCTAGGAGACTTCCATGGCTCCCTAATGCCTCTAGGATGGAATGAACTTCCCAGTCTAGCATTTATGGTCTTCCACTGGTCTAGCTCCTACCTACTATCCAAGTTTTATTTAATATCATTTTCTTTCACAAACTCTTTGCTCCCGCCAAACTGGACTATTAGCTATTTCCTGAACATGAAATTCTTTCTCCTGTCTCTATGCATCTGCACAAGCTGTCCTCATGCCTGAAATATACTCCCACCCCAGCACTATTTCTCAGAGTCCTTCCTTTTCTTTCAAGATCCAGCTCACATTACCTTTTCTGATCTAAGCATTCTCTATCTGTTGACTACCTTTTAAGATTTTTGTCTCAGCACTATATATTTATCCACCAGGTGGCATTAGTGAGAAGAGATAGCCGAGCTTTTTAGCCATCCGTACTACTGGAAAGGCAGAGCGGTGCTCACATAAGTCCTTCTCCACTCCCTTCAGATTCTTTTCTAGCCTAGTGCAAGCTTCCAGAACAATGGGAAAGGGTGGATGCTGCCCTGGGACTTATGCACTGCCTTCTTTCCACTAGGCTTACTTGTGCTAGAGACACTGGCTCTCGATGGTTGGTCCCTTACTCTCCCAAATAAACTATCATCTCTCTGAATGCTTAGATCCTTGAATGGTGAGTCAGAAAATCTCTCTCTGGCAGTGATAATAACTTAGGTTGTCAAGGGGCAAACCCCAATTCTAGAAATCTACTTTCCTCCTGGGGTTTTATCTTCTCATGGTTCCCAGTCTCTTGTACTGTCTCCGGAATAGAAATGAATGCATTGTTACTTGAGAAACAGCCCCATTCCCATAGACCAATAACCTTTAAATAATTTATAATATGGGAAATGGTAGAATTTATGTCCCTTTCTTCCTTCCTCATATTATGATTTTAGTCTTTTCCCCTCATAACCTTTGGTTATTTGTGTAATCTAACTAAGGGGAGTGCTGTCATGGAAATTTCCCATCTTTTGATAGAAATACAGATTCCTGAATTTTTGAAACTTGGATTTGCTCATGAGGCAGACCACAAAACTGGTTCTACTTTGGAAATTCTTCCTCATTAGAAGGCTAGATTGATTCTAGGATCATGTTTTCTAGGAAAGAAACCCTTATATTATGAGAGTACCATGTACTCCTTGTAGATTTGACTGATTTTTCCTTATAAAGATAATGAAACCATCCTTGAGACTTAATTGGTCTAGTAAGACTGAGAGTATCTGTATAGTTTCCTAGTTGTCTAAATATAAGAGCACAACACAGGAGGTCACCTCATTCCTTGAACACAACACGTGCTTTTAACTTCTATATTATCATGGCAAGATCAGTGCACCCAATTGGATTAAATGCTGTATATTTCTTAAGTATTCTTTCCCTGCTATGATTAAATAAACTTCTTTATTGACAACTTCAAAAGTCAAAAGATTTTTTTTATACCAAATCCAAGGTCTTTGATGTTTTTACTTAGTTATGGGGGAACCTGTAGAGATATCTTTAGTTTACTAGAAAAAGTTATTGTGGACATCCATAAAACCACAGTAGCCTTTCTAGTCTGCAGGAGATGACTTCTAACAGTAATCTGGGATCAATTCCCATGATCTTTAAGACATATACCAACAAATACGGGAAAAGCTAGCTTGGGGATTTGAGGTATGTGGGAAGCAGACAGTTTATTCATTCTTGAACTTTTAGGGCTCCATTTCTTTCTTTTTTTTTTTTTTGCCTTTTTGGAGGGCAATTGGGATTAAGTAACTTGCCCAAGGTTACATGGCTAGTTTTTTTTTGTGTGGGTGTTAAGTGTCTGAGGCTGGACCTGAACTCAGGTCCTCCTGACTCTGGGGCAGGTGATTTACTCGCTGCACCTCCTAGCTGCCCCAAGGCCTCCATTTCTTGGGAAGTTCCTTTTACTAGATTTGGCAATGGGTTGCCCTGCTCATATCCAGGATAACTAATAGTTTCAGATTTTGTTACCTCAGGATAACAAGCCCTCTAATATGAAAGAGTCTGTATATGTTACATAAACATATCAGAACACTTCATCTGAGCAACTCTTTCCTAACAAAAAAAGGTAGTAAGGATATGTTTTCTGCTCTATTTTTTTGCTCTTTTGGAGGGGCAATTGGGGCTAGTAAGTGTTAAGTGTCTGAGGCCAGATTTGAACTCAGGTCCTGCTGACTCCAGGGCTGGTGCTCTATTCACTGTGCCACCTAGCCACCCTATTTTATTTTATTAAAACTGGATCTCCCTATCTTGTCTAGCCTGGAAATGCAGTGATCATTTAAGTACCTGAACTCACAGTTGATCGGCACAAGAACTTTGACCTGCTCCATTACTGACCTGGGCCAGTTGAGTCTTTTTAGGGAGCCTGGCTGCCCCTCAGTCCTAAAGACTCACCATATCAGTGCCAGACTTAGTTTGGATACCTTATTCGTTTTGTTCACTACAGCTCAGAACTTCTGAACTCAGGCAATCCACCAGTCTCAATATTCCTGGAAGAAACTAGACACTCCATCCAACTGAACCAATATTCTATCTTTGATGAATACCTTTTCTTTTTTTAAAATAAGTTTTTCTTGATGTCTTTTTTTTACATCATCATAGGTTTCCTCAGTAACCCTCCTTCTCCCCTCTTGTTTCCATAAAGCCATCCCATAGAATAAATAATATTTTTTTTTAGACAAAAAAATAAAGAAGAAAAAAACAGGACAGTCAATAAATGCATTGGAAAATTCCAAAAACAACTATGATATCCTGTGGAATTCTCACCTCCACAAAGGAGTGTGTTGGGAGTGGGGAGGTGTCCTTTCATATCTCTTCAGTCAAGTTCTGCTTGATCTTTATAATTTTTCTACATTCATTTCTGATTTTTCAGTGTGTTTGTTCTTTCCATTTACATTGTTGTAGTCACTGAGAATATTGCCTTCTTGGCTCTAGACTTTGCATCAGTTCACATAGATTTTCTCATGCTTCTCTGTATTCCTCACATTCAACTTTTCTTGTAGCACAGTAATATACCTTCACATTCATTTACCACAATTTATTTAGCCATGCCCTGATTGATGGGTATGTACTTTCCCCTCCATTTATTTACTATCATAAAAAGTACTGCTATAATTATTTTGGCATATATGGGGACTTTCTTCCTTATTAATGACTTCTCTGGGGTATAGGCTACAAGGTCTCATATTCAAAGGTATGAACATTTCAATCACTTTATGTAATTTTAAATTGCTTTCCAAAATTTTGAAGAGAGTTTAAATAATTTGTTGGTTTTTTTTCTTGTTTTTTTTAGATATGTTTCTTTTATTATTATTATTATGTTTTAGATTTTGCTTTTTGGAGGGAAGAAGGTAGGGCAATTGGGTTTAAGTGACTTGCCCAAGGTCACAGGGCTAGTATTTTTGTGTTAAGTGTCTGAGGCGGGATTTGAACTCAGGTCTTTCTGATTTCAGGACCGGTGCTCTATTCATTGCACCACCTAGCCTTCCCCCTTTCTTTTTTTCTTGGTGGTGAAATAGGGATGCTTTATGTGGGAGGATGGTTGTTGAATTATAGCACAGGAAGGTGACTTTTACAATTTGAGTTATATGTGACTTCAGTGCTTTAGAACTTAAAACTTGTTCCATTTATTTAGTTCTAAAGGAGAAAGGTTTTGTATTTGGCATATAATGTTAAAAAGAGAAGATGTAGGGATGGCTAGGTGGCACAGTGAATAGAGCACTGGCCCTGGAGTCAGGAGGATCTGAGTTCAAATCTAGCCTCAGACACTTAACACTTACTAGCCCTGTGACCTTGGGCAAGTCATTTAACCCCAATTGCCCTGCCTTACCCCCTCAAAAAAAATAGAAGATGTAGATCTGTCATTTCATTCATTTAGGGAACTCCCTATTAGAAAATTCTTGTAATCAGTGCAGATTGGCCACTACTGAACTATTTTTAATCTTAGGAACTTTCTTGGGGCACTAACAGATTAAATGATTTGCTCCAGACCATATACCAAATATTCTTGAAAGAAGGACATGAACTCGGGTATTCTTGACTCTGAGGCTGGCTCTACATTGCATATTACATTCAATATACTGATCTTCTTTTTACTGTACAAAATGTTTAAATGACAATTTTTAATTGAATAATTTTAAAAAATTTTCTTTAACTCAGATTTTTGACATACTTTTAGATTGGTTTTCTTAATCACTTGACTTTCAAAGGTGTGGATAACAGAGAGCTGAGATTTGGAGAAAGAAGGTAAACTCAAATGATAATCATCAGGGTTGATATTCTATTACTAGACGGTAAACTCCATGAGGGCAGGGACTGTGTCTAACCTAAACTTCATTACTTTCTCTTAGCACCAACATAATGCTCTTTTCACAGTAGTCATTAGTAGAATTACTTTAAAGTTTGAATTACTGATTTCTAGATAACCTTCATATAGAGTAAAAGGACAGATAGAACTTCATTTAGCATTAATGGAAAATAGCAATTCTGGTTTGCATTTCTGTGGTATTTCTCTTCCAAAGGCCTCATAAGATATTATACATTTCTCTTACATTTGGCTTTCTAAGCTATTGTGTTTATCATCTTCATGGAACTACCACAGTTTTTGGTCTGAAGAACATCCCATTTCTAATGACCCAAACGTGTATTTAAGCTATGATAAAGAGTCCTCTGAAAATGGCAAGACAAAAGGTGCCACTCACAATTATTAGCTTCTTGTCATAATTTCAGTTGATATGTTTTTGTGACTTGGGAAAATCTTTGGGCAACTTGGTAGTAAGTTGAGAGGATGCTGTGCAGGTCAAAATTGTTGTTGAGTTACAGACTATGAAGGTGGTATGGCATAATAAGGACTTCCTAAAGATTGGTGGTTGTTTTTTTTTTTTAGCAGTTGGGCACTGAACATAGAAACATATAGAGAGCTATATGCTTATACACACCCATATCCAAGTTTGTACTAGCTCTGGAGGGCCAGTTATTAAATTCTCAGTGTGAGCACTTGGAAACCAGCTTGATTTGTTATTTTACTGATTGTCTGGAGTTGAGAAAATGATGGAGAAAATATTGGTAATACATATTAAACTTAAAAGTGTACTATACGTGCATCTTTTTTTTTCCTCCAGGAGTTTAAATATCTACCAGTGGGTGAGGAAACAAACTCTTCCAATGCAGGTAACCATTTATTTCCCAATTAAATATCTCCCAATCATATTTAAATCTTGTTTGGGTAGCCCTTGGGAATGTTGGAGGTCACATGTGGGCTGTGTCTTCAACATCTCTACTCTAGACCATCTCTTTGGTGGGAAAACTGTGATGTATGAAAAGTTTGAGAGCCATAATTTATTAATTATGTCAAGTGAATAATTAACAAAATGTGGTCAGTGACTTTCTCTCTTAAAATCAAAGATGGCCCTTAGAGAGCATTCTGTTTAAAAGACTTTTGGAAAATGGGGGGTACCTGAGGGTGGAAATCAATTCTCATTGGTTAACAACCAACAAGGGGTTAGACATATTAATGAGGGGGTTGGCAAGAAGTCTTCAGCTCCTCCTGTTGAGAAGGTGACCAATTTTGAGACTCAGCTACCTCCAACAATATGGACAAAAGAATCCATCTTTATGACTTTCCCCTTCATAAGCTGGGTCACCCTAAATTCTAATGGAAAGTTCCAAGAATAGAAGTTTGTTTTCTAAGGGCAAGATCTTGCCTAGATTGGATTCTGTTTGTAAGGTTTTCTAGTTGGGTGGGGTATCAAAAAGTTTGTTTACCCCAAGGATTTGGGCAATTTCATCTATAAGCAATGTTCTTCATGAGGGTTTTGAACAAAGAAATAGAAAGGGAAAAAAGTCTTGAATCTCTCTATATTAATTGGTTATAAATAAGAGAAAAACAATCATCAAAACACAACATTTCAACTTGTTGCCTTAATACTGGAAATTATCTGGATTGTGAAAATATAACCATAAAGCAATGGGATTGGATTTATGCATTTTGTGTGGAGACGAAACCATTAATTAAGTTGTACTTTGTGAAAACACAGTTTAATTTCCATATTTCGAAGTTATAAGATAGAGAGCCTAAAATGATATTAAAATATGAAACCAAAAAATATTTAAGTCCTTACCATGGACTAAGTCCTGGAGATAACAAATAAATATAAAAATAGTCCCTGCCCTTGAGGAGTCCACTTTTGAATGGTAGAGACAGCAAATAAACATGCTCTAATTCCTGGCTCCTATCTCCCATTAAGCCATCATATTCTCAGAGCTTTCTATGAATGGAGTGCTGACAAAAAATTAGTCACTATCAAAAGATTACTGAAGTCTCTGACTCCAAATTTTAAAATGAACAAATATCACAAGCATTAAAAAAAATCATCTAGCAAGTCAACAAATATTTAGTAAGTGTTTACTTTGTGCCTGAGACTGTGCTAAGTGCCTGCTAATACCAACATATGCAAAAAGATAATCCCTGCCCTCAAGGACCTTACATTTTAATAAGACAAGAGATGAAAAGAAGCTGATAAGCAGGGCAAGGTTGGTGATGGGGAGAAGATACCTCTATGTGGGCATGGTGGAGAAAGTCTGGAGAGTAAGGAATAGAGCCTAAAAACGTGGCTGGCCTGGGCACTTCCCTTAAAATGGAGGTCCAAGGAATCAGAGGAAGGGATTACAAAGGCAGAGGGCATTTCCAGTGTGAAAAGTCCAGAGGTGAAGTGAATTTACAGTGTAAGGAAGTTTCTATGGTACGGTAGAGAAAATCTGGAGAGTAAGGAGTGCAACCCCTGTTGCAGATTTCTGGTTGACAGCCAGCTCCCTCAGAAGCTTTCCAAAATCAAGATGACAACAAAATGTCAACACTAGTTTTAATAGTCAAGAATGAGACTTTGCTACTAAACAAGCAATGTTGTCTTCATGTACATTATTTAACATCTTGAGTACAAAGTGCATGATCACTATAAAATAGAATTATAGCCAATTAGTAATAATATATGTAGGTATATATATATATTAGCAAGGAGGCCTTCAGTGGGCTGCTATCATCAACAATTTTCATCTTAATGAAACATGTTTTACTTAAACTTCCTTCAGTAAGAAACTCGAAACAGATTTCAAACAGCTGACTGACCTGATTTTTTAAAAAAGAATTTAAAGAGCCCAAGAGAGTGATTTGTGAAGGCCTTCTATGATCTTAGCAAATGTTACCAAATCATTTAGATTTCTGGCACATTTCCTAGTGGTATGTGTGAGCCATACTTCTATTCATATATGAAACAAGCATTCATATTTTGATGGTAACCACTTTCAGGAAGGAATATTTTAATAACTGAGAGCATTTATATGCATAACCAGAATATTAAAGACCCACTGTGGCATAATTAAACTGAAAAGTTATATTCCCTGTCCTATAATAATCTAAATTGTCCAACATAATTGAAGCAGATACATTGCATCATAGTTCTCTTTCCTGAAATGCAGAAGTTATTGTCTCCCCTTTCCATACCTCATACTTAAATGTGAACACATTTGCAAAGATCCATTATAATAATAATATAAAAGACACTGATTAAGCTTGGTGCAAATGACAGGATTAAATGGGGAGAAGCTATGATTCCAAAGAGCTGGATTCAGAGTCATATCACGCTATTCCCACATGCAGAAATTATGCATATTATTAAATTGAAAACATAGACTTTGGAATGGCAAGATAATTACAGATCTTTGGGTGAGAAAATTTAGATGGTTTTTAGTTGAGAAGGGAGAAATTTTGAGAACTAAATGAGATAGAGATTGGGGGATATAGTTGTGGAATTATTATATTCCTACTTTGTTTTTATTTTATTTTTTTGCTTTTTGGAGGGCAATTGGGGTTAAGTGACTTGCCCAAGGTCACATGGCTAGTTTTTGTGTTAGGTGTCTGAGGCCACATTTGAACTCAGGTCCTCCTGACTCCAGGGCCGGTGCTCTATTCACTGCGCCACCTAGCCACCCTTATATTCTTACTTTGGGAGGTGACAATGGAAATAGTAAGATATTCCCCAATCAATTTAGCAGCATCATTGCTGTTCAGTTGGGCCTGACTCTTTGTGACCCCATGGACACTAAGCCTTTCTATCTTTCACTACCTCCTGAACTTTGTCCAAGTTCATGTTCATGGTTTCCATGACATCACCTATCCATCTCATCCTTTACTATCTGCCCTTTCCCTTTCCTTCCATCTTTCACAATATCAGGGTCTCCTTGCTGTCCAAGGGACTCTCAAAAGTCTTCTTCAGCACCAGAATTCAAAAGTGTTGATTCTGCGCTCAGCTTTCCTTATAGTCCATCAGCTCTAAGCAAAATGTGCTTTGGTACTCTTCCATTTCCTATTCTGAACCTTTCCTTTTCCTTTACAATTCCCTCTCATTTTCCTGTTGCTTTCATGCTAACTCTTGACTTTCTAGCAACAACCAGTAGAAAGTCCCATTCAGGCCTAGAATTTATGAGTAGCATCCCACAATGAATTGCTATCAAAATTTACCTTTTCTGTGTCTTATTCTTTCAGGGCCCTCTTAGGCATATTAGCTTATTTTATAAACAAATCAGGCTAAGAGGGAGCATTAAAGTTATCAATGTCATTTCTTTTTTTATTATTTATTTATTTATTTTTAAAAGCAATTGGGGTTAAGTAACTTGCTCAAGGTTACACAGCCAGGTGTTTCTGGGTTGGCGCTAAGTGTCTGAGCCTGGATTCGATCCCCAGGAGTAGCAGCAAGCACCCCAAGCGTCCTCAGGGTTGCTGCCAACACAGGTTTTTGGATCTGCCTTGTTAAAGGAAAGCAACTCAAAATGGGTTAACAAGCTTATTTTAATCAGTCAAACATATATCGTTTACCTCGTTCAGGGGAAAAAGGTCAGCACCCCAAACTTCAAAGTACACAGACAGAATTATCAAGACAGAAACCGATCTAGTAGACAGATTTCAAACTGTCTAACCATTACATCCATTCCCAGTCAACATCTGGGTTTCAACATCTGGGTTTTTTCAAAGCTGGGGGGGCTCAGGACAACGGCTTCCCAGAATCCATATCAAATCACAGAACACTTCTCAAAGTGAGCCCCAAAAACAAAGCTACACATCAGGGCTTATATAGCCTTCTCCTGGCTCAGAGAATGTAACAACCTTTTGGACCCACTGGCCAATCAAAAAGTATCAACTGAAAAACAAGCCTCCCACCCCAGGCTCCAGGTACACTTTAGCCTAGGGGCAGGGAAGATCTTTAAATTTGCATTTCCATTACACCAGGTCATCCCTACACTGGGGCAGGTGCTCTTACTCGCTGTGCTACCTGGCCACCCCAATCAAAGTCATTTCTTCCAGATAACGTGCACAGTGGCTAAGAAAGCAATAAGTAGATGGAAAGACCTTCATGAAGTGAAATCAGAAGTGCAAATGTCGAGAGTCTCCCAGGTGTTCTAAACTTGATGGGAGTATGGTAGAATAATAATTGTCATTTCAGGAAATCAGATAGGGCACGTGTTCATTATCTGACATACCTTCCCTGCAAAGGCAATGAAATGGCAAACAGAAACGAATGGCAGTAATTTGCTGATGCTGATGATCAGATGAATCTTTGGGCTGTCTGCTTTAGCAATGTTGCTAGAGCAAGCTACTGCAGCAGAGAAATGGAACATTTGTCATGGGAAAATAATGGAAGGCTGAAGATCCCAAGGTCTGTGATATCTATAGCTTGGCTTGGATGACTGTGGAATGGTGATAGGGGCTACAAAGGAAAGGGAAGGCGGAGTAAATCAGACATGATGAGGAAAAGAAAAAGAAGCTAAAGATAGTTGCTATGGGATGGGTCATGAAGGAAGGCATCTCTATACTTCTCTGCCTATAATAATCCAAGAGGTCTGTTTTACATAAGTCTACATGTAAATTTTTATAGCTTATGGGTTTCTATCCCACTTGATTTCATCCTAGGAAGTATCCATGTGTTCCTGGGAGAATGGAGACCTCTTGGGGGGATACTCTGCTGTTCTGTGTTTGGATGTGGACAGAGGGAAGGGACGTGAGATTGATCTTACCTGATAGGATAGCTTAGGGAGATAACTGAAAATGAATTGGGGCTGCTCAAGCTTGGGTCTGTAAGAATGTTTCTGAGGTACTTGCTATCACTGCTTTGAAGGAACTATATCTAGGGAGGAAAGAGTTGCAATTCAACATATTTGCCTTTTTAGTAAGGGTCTTCATTGCCTGCACCCCAGCGAGGTCACCAGTGATGGCACTACTTTTAGTCATTAGAGCAGAGTAGTGGGGAGCTATATTTGGTCAGAAGGCTGTTTAATTACCTCTTAAAAATCACATTGCATTGGACAACTGCTTATCTCATGTGCTTTTAGGGCCAAGCACGAAATCCTGTGTTGTTATTTTGATAGCACATTAGATTTTATTTCTAATGCTGCTGTTGGAGGAAAAGACTAATGCTTGTATGACAAGCTCATGGTGTCATATCAAGGTCTTTCTGAACATTGTATTGGTTTGGCTGAAGTGGGTTTGATGAGGGCAATACCTTTTGTGTCAGTAGGTCTGGGTTTGAATTCTGATCCTGCTACTTATATTCTATGTGACTTTGGACAAATTATTCCACCTCAGTTTTCTTCTCTGTAAAATGAGGGAGTTAGCCAACATGATCTCTTCTAGCTCCAAGTCCTTTGATTCTATGTCTCCATCTTGGTTTGTATAATTACGGAATGGTGATTTGTTGCTGCTGTTCGGTCATTTTTCAGCCTTCTCTGACTCTTCACGACTCCATTTGAAGTTTTCTTGGCAGAGATACTGGAGTGGTTTGCCATTTCCTTCTCTAGATCATTTTATAGGCGAGGGAACTGAGGCAAACAGAGTTAGCTGACTTGCCCAGAGTCACATAACTAGTAAGAGTCTGAGGCCAGATTTGAACTCAGGCAGATCAGTCTTCCTGACTCCAGGTCTGGTGCGCTATCCACTGACCTGCCTAGCTGCCCAGTATGGAATGGTGATAGGGGCTTGCCAAGAAGAAGAAAGACATTTTGATGAAGGGAGGAAAAAGAAGTTGGAGACAGGGAGAGATGCATCATGAAGGAGTTTGATTGCTTAGAAGATAAGGAAAGCAGTTCAGAGGATGTAAAAAAAAAGGCAGACAGGAAGATTGATTATTAATGTGGAAGAAAGTGTATCTGTAAGCAGTTCTCTCTGCCTAGCACTGCTGCCAACTCTTGGGAATGTCTGACCTAAGAAGGCACCTAATTGTTAGAGTCGTAGCCAATATGAGATAAAGAGAAGTATGGAGATAGTGGAAAATTCATTTGGAACTAAAGAACATTTATGCAAAAGCACCACCTGAATTTTTGAGTGGTCTGGACCAAAGAATAAGAATGGTGAAACTAGATATTATAATGAAGCCCAGCTTCTTCTTGAGGACTATCTGGAAATTCTTTATACAAAATAATGGAAAATGGTTCGATTGGGGAGGGAAAACAGAGGAATATGGGAGGGAATAGAGGCAATTTGTTTAAGAACAAAGAATATAAAAAAATAATAATGTAAAAATATAAAATTCTTGAGAAAATGGATGGCTCATTTTTCTTTGTATCCCTAGAACACTTTACAGTGCATAGAATATAGTAAGTACTTAATAAATGCATGTTGAATGTATGAACACCACTTATGTCATTGACTACTTTTAGCTAAAATTGAATTAACTCAGATAAATGAAATAGGCAAAGTTCGGTAGGTTTTTATAAAAATAGAGACTTGTGAATCTTACTGTTTTTTTAAAATATATAATGTAAAGTTAATGAATTTTATATTTGTAAAGATGACAGCAATAAATATGAAATTGATAAGCTGCTACATTTTTCTTCAGAGAGACTGTGATGTTATGAAATAGAGCCATCTGGAATGGGAAAAGCAGCCATGATAACCATTTGTCCATGTTGACTAAATTAATATGTGATTAGACCTGAAATATGTGAAATTGTCAACACTCCTTTTGACTTAGATTTTTCACTTAATGACACAAACATACATGTAGTGGAAGATGGAAATATTATTCAGGCAGGGCATTATGACTCAGCATTTGATGAATCAGCAGTTACACCTTTTTGGGAGGTATCAGCACAAATCTATTGATAGAGATTATAAATAACAATCTAATTACATCAAAGCACTGGGAGGAAAAATGTGACCTAACACCAAAATAAAGATTTATTCGAATTGTTCTATTCTAAAGAAATCAATATTAATTGGGAATATGATGGTTTTTCATGTTGTTCATGTCTCTGATGACAATAGCCATGGTCCACTTCCAGCATTTTCTTTTCCATATAATAGCTAACATTTATATAGTATTTACTACATGCCAGCACTGTGCTAAGCGCTTTACAACTAAGCACTTTATCTCATTTGATTCTCATGATAACTCTGGGAAGTAGGTGCTATTATTATCCCCATTTTACAGATGAGGAAACTGAGGTAAACAGAGATTAAGTGACTTGCTCAGGGTCACACAGCTAGTAGATTTCTGAGGCCAGATTTGAACTCTAATCTTAACTACATTAAAGAGTTCTTGAGGACAGGAAACATCACATTTACCGATTCCAGAATTTTTCACAATGGATCTTACATAATTATTTAGTCTTTTCAGTGGTGTCCAACTCTTCATGACCCCGTTTGTAGTTTTCTTGGTAAGGATACTGGAATGATTTGCCATTTTTCTTCTTCAGCTTGTTGTACAGATGAGGAAACTGAGGCAAACAAGGTTAAGTGGCTTGTACTCAAATGTGAATATTGACTACAATTTCAAATCCTCAGTCAGGAAATCTCATGCCAGTATAGGCTGAGTATGTAATATGATCATATCTTTAAAAAATGACAGTAGACATTTTTGTGCAAATACATATGGCATATGTGATATTGCACAGTACATGCTAGATGTAGGAATTGTGTGTTGGGGCATATACCTCCCAAAGAAGGCTTGAAGTCTCTCATCAGGCTTGTGATACCAGCCTACTCATTCTTTGGGCCCTCTTGCTCTCTATAACCTGCTTTCACACTATCAGGTCCCAGGAAGGACATATCATTGCCCATGGTAACTTGACAAGACACCAGTGTCTTCTTTTCCTTATCCAGGGAGTATATTATTATTCTTCTTCATATAATATAGTATTATTAGCCCATTTTCATAGATGTGGTTAAATTAAGGTTGACAAAGAGAAGTGACTTGCCCAAAGTCACTGGTAAGGGGCAGAATTGGAATCTGAGTCCGAGTCTTCTATGCTATTGCTTTGTTGAAAGTTACATTGACTTAGCCTAAGTTAACAACTGCACAAACCTGACCATTCCTTCCCCCCAGCCATCTCCTTGTTATTTCACCCATTTGCCCCCAAAATTCATCCACTCTACCAATATATTCCATTTAACTTTTCTTAATTGTGTTGCTTTGCTAACTACCTTTTCTTTAAGTCCCAGGTATAAGAAGATTGGAAAAGTAGGAAGTGGCAAGGTTATCAGGGGTTTTAAAAGTCAAATATCAGATATTATATTTGATCAGATCAGATAATATATTTGAAGGCAATAAGGACCTCATTACTCTTCCTTAAACAAGACACTTCATCTTCAGATTCAGAAGGTTTTTCACTGCCTGTCCCCCCCACCTAGACTTTCTCCCTCCTCTCCCTCCCTCCCTGACTGTGACTCCCACCTAGACCCTTCCTCCTCATCTTGTTCTTCTTGCTTCCCTAGCTTCTCTCAAGTCTCAGCTAAAGTCCCACCTTCTGCAAGAAGCCCTTCTCAGTCCTCTTTAATCTTGGCATCTTTCCTCAGCGGGTATGGCCAATTTATCCTGAATACATCTTATCTGGACTATGAGTTTATTGAGAACAGGGACTGGTTTTTGTTTTGTTTCATTTTGGTATCCCCAGTTCTTGACATAGCAACTGCCGCATAGCTGACCCAAATAATTCTAAACAAAGGGTTGAGTGCAGGGTGTTTAATAAATGATAGTTGAGTGACAAATTGACCAGGCTTGATGCAAGCAGTTCGATGCTATGTAAAAATAAGAGGATATGGAGTATCTCGCCATCAGTTTCTCTTCAATTTAGACCCTGCCTTGAGTCTGCTCTACTACCTTTAGTGATGATGTGTTTACTTGTTTGATGTATTATCTGATTCTTATCATCAGAAAGCAAACAAAATTTCTCTGGTGTTTTATCTTTCAGAGAATCTGGAATGATTTTGATGTTTGTCAATAAGGAGATACCTTGTTGTAAGAGACTACTGAATTAGATGCTTTTTTATAATAGATATTTTGTATGGTATTTGGGTAACTGGTAGTTTCTAAATCTTTTAGTCAGTTTTATGATGGTAAAGATGTGGTCTGTTTCAGAATATTGCTTGTAAAACCTGCCTGTTCCCTCTCCAAGGATGTCCTCAATGCACACATAAAAATGCTCATAAAATTGTAAGTAGGCGGGAAAGTAGGCACACGTGTAGTTATTGTTTATGTTCTCTGTTATTCTTTTATTAAGTTTTATTGGGGTTCAGCTTTTATTCACACCTTTCTTATCTTCCTTTCCTTTAGATACATTAAAAATCAGTCTTTGAGTGCCATCACAACTGTGTGGTCTCCGACATAGATATCTTCAATATGGCGGTGTTGTTTCAGTCATGTCCAACTCTTCATGACCCAGTCTGGTGTTTTCAGATACTGTAACGTTTTGCTATTTAATTCTCCATTTTTACAGATGAAGAACCAAGGGCAGCTAGGTGGTGCAGTGAGTAGAGCGCTGGCCCTGGAGTCAGGAGGACTTGAGTTCAAATCCAGCCTCAGACACTTACACACACACACAAACTAGCCATGTGACCTTGGGCAAGTCACTTAACCCCAATTGCCCTCCAAAAAGCAAAAACAAAGACCCAAGATGAAGAACCAAGGCAAAGATGATTGAGTGACTTGCTCAGGGTCATACAGCTGATAAATGTCTGAGGTTGGATTTGAATTCAGGTCTTCACTCCAGGCCTGCATTCTATCCACTGCACCACCTAGCTGTTTCATCTTCGATATACTTTTTGTCTAATTGTGATGCTTTTTCTATCTTGGTTCTCTTTAGAACAATTTCTATCTCTCCAAGTATATTTGAGATTGTGAGACTAGAGTATTCCTGGTTAGTGTACTGTCTGAGATGGTAAAAACTGTTATGAAAACCTCTGCAGATTTTTTTCATTTTTTCCCATTTGTTGTCCTCTTTCTATTTCCAGACTTCAATTACTCTGCTTTGTGGCCTTTCTCCAAACTTCTAAACTCAAGTTTTCTAAGTCCTGCAATATCATTCCCGTTCAAAGACCTTTTCACACTCTAAGGTCTATGACTTACTGTGTATCACAAATTATCACTTACTTTGAGAGGGAGTACAGTGGAGTAGATCAATCCCTTCACTTTTACAGTAACATCTGGCATTAACCATGCCTATCAACAGAGTTCTTCACAATGTCTTCCTCAGATGCCTTAAAGAGGTGACAATGGAGGTGACCTGAGGCTATGCCAGTATGTAAGCTCTAGCCAGAGCTATGGTGCTGGAAAAACTTTGAGAATTGTATTGGCAACAGACTGAATCTGCTCTCTGGGGACCCGATGAGATGTGAGTGGAGAGGTTCACAACTAGTAACTATGAATGGAAAGCCCAGTAGGCTGAGCATCTAGTAATGAATTCTTTGACTCTAGCAACCCATGAAACACAGGAAAATAGAAGATGAAAGTCAGACCTGTGCCGTCCTTTTAACTTCTCCAGTGATGGTGAGAATACGGGTTGTAGAGAGTGCTAAGAATCAAACAGGTTTTAGACTCCCTTAAGTTGATTATACCCTGTCGGGGTCTCAGTGTGGGGATCTTATCCAATAAACAACAAGTAAATGTACTACTGGAGGAACAGAATCATAATAATCTTGCCATAAACAAAAGCGGAGAACAGTAGGAAGTTGCAGCTGAATGGAACGTAGGCTTACACATATTCCCTGCAGAGGCAAATAAAGCAATTAGCCGAGACATTACATTGCTCTTAAAGAAAACATGGGAGAGGATTCTGGGAAGATGGTGGAGGAGGTCAGAAAATTCCAAGCTCTGCAGATCTTCCCCCACAAAAGAGTTAAATAACACTTTGGGGCAAACAAAGTGTGGGTGGAGATAAGAATAGGGACATAACCAGGGTCTTCCCGCTACAATCTGAGAAGATCCGAAGAAAAATCCCAGAACCTGGTTTGGTCCCTGTGAGGAGTAAACACCTCCAGGCTAGGTGTTTTCCAGCAAGCGGCTAGCCTCTTAAATAGCAAGCAGAAAGGCCTAGGGTTAGGTGGTTAGGGAGACTGTCTTGGCCCCAGACACCAGAACTTTTACCTGGGTATAGTGAGGGGAGCTGGGCATTTGAGCCTGGGAAGATCGAGGGAACATCTGCTGAATAGGAATGCCAGACCCAGCTGTGCTGTGAAGAGCAGAGAGGGCGAGAAGGAACCAGCAGACACCTGGTGAGGGCAGAAGCCATGGAGTGAAAAGCCCCTGACTGTGGGCACTTACAGGAGGCTGGAGGTTTGGCTTTGGCTTCAGGCTAAAGGGAAGAACTGAAGATCTGGGGCAAGAGGCACCATTACCCATATTCCAGGGCTAGAGGTGATTACAAATAACCAAGCTATCACCACAAAAAAAAAATGCACAAAGGAAAAAGAAGCCCATTATAGAAACCTATTATGGGAATAGAGGTGAGCCGGGTTCATCTTTAGAGGAGGAAGTTGAAGTAAAGAAACCCCCAAAGAATAACATTAAATGGTCACCTACCCAAAAAGAATTTATAGAAGACCTTTAAAAAGACTTTAAAAATCACATGACAGAGATGGAGGAAAAACTAAAAAAGAAAATAAGAATAAACCAACAAAAACAGGAAAGGTATGAAAGGAAAGTCAACCAATTAGAAAGGGAGATACAGAATCTTAAAGAAAAAAATGACACCTTGAAAATTAGAACTGGGCAGAGTGAAGCCAGTGAAATTATAAGAGACCAAGAAATGATTAAACAAAATATGAATAATGGAAAAAATAGAAGAGAAAGTGAAAGATAAGAAAAACAGCAGATTTGGAGAATAGATCAAGAAGAGAAAATATGAAAATAATTGGACTAACTGAAGGTTACGATCAGAAAAAGAATCTTGATATAATAATACAAGAAATAATTAAAGAAAATTGTCCTGAAGCATTAGAAACAGGAGGGAAAGTAGAAATAGAAAAAAATCCATGGATTACCACTTAAAAGAGATCCTATAAGGCAAACTCATAGGAATATCATAGTCAAATTCCAAAATCCCCAGCTCAAGGAAAATTTATTAAAAGCATCAAGATCAAAACAATTTAAATATGATGGTACCTCAATTGGAATTACACAAGACCTAGCAGCAGAAATATTAAAGGACTTCAGGTCTTGTAACACAACATATTGAAGACCAAAGGAACTGGCACTCCAGTCAAAAATATCACACCCAGCAAAGCTGACTATTATCTTGAATGAAAAAAAAATGGACTTTTGAAAAATTTTCAGATTTTCAAGACTTTGTTAAAGAAAAAAACTTCAACTTATTAGACAATTCTACATACAAGAACCAACATAAATACAAGGTATGTAACAAAGACTGATTATAAGGGATCCATAAGGACAGACTGTTTACTTTTTATGTATGAAAAATGTAAAATCTATGTCTAAGGTTCTTATTAATAATTGGGTAGTTCATAAGAAAGATTGGGGAGAACCTGGGCATGATATGAATTTAAAAAGTAAAACCATTTAGGAAAAGCTAAAAAGGGTAATTATTTCATACAAATGAGGTGCAAGAGGAAGAATTGATACATAGGAATTAGATGGGAGAGGAGGGCTGGTGGTTCTTGTAACCTACTTTCAATTGGGAATGGGTGCATGAGGAAACAAAACATATATTTAGAAGAGTATGGAAGTCTTCTAAATTCAGAAGAAATAAAATAGTAGGGGCATAGTGAGGGGGGAGAGGACAAGCAAGGGATCTTTAGAGAGAACGGTGAGAGGGTAGGTAAATAGGGGTATAGAAGGGTGTTTAGATTTATGGAAATGGGAGAATAGGGGAGGGATCCTTGGAGGGGGTTAGGCAAGTCATAGGAGGGCAAGGTAGCGGGTAAAAATAAAGGAGGCAGAAGGGATAGGAAATAAGAGATATGTATATATATCAAAACAAAGATCAGGAGTAGAATAGGTTTGGGAATGTATATGTCTATATATGTATGTATATATCTATAGCTATGGAGAATCATATCTAAACTTTATCGTGGCCTTCTGGGGGGTTGGGGTAAGGGAAAAAAGAACAAAGGGAAAAAATGTACAGCTGAGAACAAAAGAAAAATCACAAGGAAGCAAAGAAAAGATGGACAATTCTCAACACAATGAGTATTATTTATCATATAGGCTTTCTTGAAATGAAAATTAATTGCTACATATTTTGAATCGTCTCATGTTCTGCTATGCACAAGACATGCTTTTATTTCTTTCTAACTTTGTATTTAAGTTTCAATATTTAAGTTTATGATATGTTTTCTTTCTTTTTTTATTCTCTGTGTTCTGCTGTTTGAGTCTAAAATAAAATTTTGGAAAAAAAAAGAAAACATGAAAAATTTCATGGTATATCTCATGCTGTAATGATCATAGCAAGTATTTGCAAAAAAAGACTACAATGGAAACAGTTGTAATATTTGATACAAGGAATGAAGAGGTAGGAAAGATTTATGAAGAACTTGGTAAGTCCATCTGAATTAAATCAAAACACATGCTGATATTCAATTTGTGAGCTCCCTGAAATCAGGGATTTTTCTGGCCTCTCTTTGTATCCCCAGCACTTAACATAGTATCTGGCATGTAGTAGATGTTTAATAAATGCTTGCTGATTTGACCTGGCAATGACTGTACTGTAAAGGAGAGAATATGTGAGGTTGGTTGAAATATATTGGAAAACGTGAAGGGATTTGCTAGAGTAAGCTCTAATTGGCTTGTGAAAGTTGGTTGTTAAATTTTCACTACAAGCATTCACAATTCAGAACTGGACAATTGCTACAAATCAAGGCTTGATTTATTATTTTTTGATTGTCTAGGCTTAAGAAAGAATTAACAATGCAGATTAAATTTAAAGTTCATGTGCATACATTTTTTTTCTTGAAGAATTTGGCTTTTAAACATTTACCAGCACAGTCTTGAAAACAGATATCTTAAGGAATGAGAGTGGCCAGAAGCTTGGAGATTACACAGAAACCTCACGAGTCAACGTCATTAACACTTTCTTCAATAAAAGAATCATTGGGCATAGAGCATGATGAGTTATTTATGGTGATAATATTTCATGTTCTCTTTATATATATATCTCTATACCTTCTCATAGATAAGATAGAGATTTAGACTACAACACACTGCAGATTAGTGGCTTCAGAAATGGTTTAATGACTGCACCAAAAGAGTCATTATATATAGATACATGTCAAATTGGAGGAATATTTCCAGTGGACTTCCACAGAGATCTCTCCATGGTCTTCTTATGTTCAATATTTTTTGTTAATTATTTGGATGATGGCATAGATGGCTTGTTTATCAAATTTCAATTCAATAAAATTTATTAAACACCTATGATTTGCAGAGAGCAATGAGTAGAGGGTTGGACTTAAAGTCAGGAAGACCTGGGTCTGAATGCTACCTTAGATATTTATTATCTGTGTGATTGGCCAAGTTACTTAATAATCTATGATGAGTCCAAGTTTCTTCAACTGTAAAATAGGAATAATAATACCTACTTCACTGGGTTGTTATGAGGTTCAAAAGAAAAAAAAAGCATGTAAAGCATTTTGCAAACCTTAAAAGCACACTACAAAAGTGAGTTATTATTATTATTACCAAGTGTTGCACACTTTATTATTAAATAAAAATAAGTTTAGATAACACATATAACCTCACCTAAAGAATTTTGGTGTTAAAAATATGGGCTCTTCAGTATAATGATCCAAAACAATTCCAAAGGACTCACGATAAAAAATGCTGTCCACCTCCAGAGAAAGAACTGATGGAATCTGAATGCAGTTTGAAGCATACTATTTTTACTTCTGTTTTTTCAATGGGCTTTGGTTTTGGGGGGAGGTCTGTGTTTTCTTTCACAGTATAATTCGCATGAAAATATGTTTTGCAAGATTGCACATATATAACGTATATCACATTGTTTACTGTCTCAGAGAGGAAGGTGGGGAGGGAGGGATAGAGAAAATTTAAAACCCAAAATTTTAAAAACAAATATTAAAAAAAATTTTTTTACATGTAATTAGGGAAAAGAAAGTATTCAAAAAAAGATACATTTGTGTCACAGGTTTTCTTTCAATCACTGGAAGTGTGATGAAGTTCTCCAAATGCAAACCAATCTGCTGTTTTCACAGGTTCACAAAATCACAGAACTGAAAGAGATGGCGGTGATCTCAGGGGTCATCTAGTCTGGCTCATACAGAAAAAGAATTCTCATTATGACCTACCTGGCAAGTGTTATTCCTGCTATTCAATTTCAAGTCCATATTAGACAATAGTTATTTGTTGAATGATAATTGGATGAAGTCCTTGTGTAACAATTACTACTGAATACCCTCATTGTACAGCAGGTATATTTTTTACCCTCAACTTTCTCTTAATCCACCAAAGATAGATGAAAGTATGGAATTGAATAAGCCCATGAGCTATAGTTATTAGACATTGTCCTGTGGTATTCAAAAGGGCAGCTATGCCATGTTACATCTCTCTCTCTCTCTCTCTCTCCTGGTGTTTGATTTGACCATGTATACTTTTCAGTCATTTATTCTTCCTGATTTAAGTTTCCAACTCTGAGAAGATTCAGGAAGATGACTGTGAGATCAAACAATGATAGGGTAGGAAACTAAGCTGGCTCATAGAGTGTTGAATAGCCTGCTGAACACATAGCTTAGTGATGGGGTGGGAGGTGGGTGGGCACTGAGAAGTTAAGTTACTTGCACATGGTCACAGAGGTGACTTAACATCAACTTGAGGTATGACTTAGTCTTCCTAAATCCCAGCATAGTTTACTATCTACTACAAATCACTTTCCTAACTTGTTTTCTCTATCAATTCTTTTTTTTTTTTTAAGCAATTGGGGTTAAGTAACTTGCTCAAGGTTACACGGCCAGGTGTTTCTGGGTAGGTGCTAAGTGTCGGAGCCCGGATTCAATCCCCAGGTCATCCTGACACTGGAGCCGGTGCTCTTACTCACTGTGCTACCTGGCCGCCCCTTCTCTCTCAATTCTTAAGTATTCCTCTGAAAAGAGGTACATGCAAAAAAGGAACATTAGTCCATGGGTAATTTTAAGACAATTTCCTCTTAGGAAACAATATGTGTCAAGGAAGAACCATTATCAAAATGAATAGCACAGCAGACATCAGTTGATAGAATAGGGGACAAGTCAGTGATATGAATAAAATTCATAAGAAAGAAAAGGATCACAGGAAATCCAAAGGGAAAAATCTGGATAAAAGTTCCCAGAAACCACAAATATGAAGGAAATTAGATTTGCTGAAGGGACTAAAAATGAGCAATTTAAATAAAGTAGATTGTGCAAATGAGCTTGTGCCCATTCCACCTCCTCAGCAGTTTTTCAGTTCCTTTAGGGAAATTGGGATCCCATCCCCCATCATTAGGAAATATCCATTCAAGATCTCCCATTGTTGGCTTTCTGCAAGGTCAAAGACACCAGTTGGCAAAGAGTTAAGTGCAATTTTCATTTAGCAGGTGAAGAAACTGAAACACAGAGTTTAACTGATTGGTCAAAGGTCACATGAACTGTGCTAAGAGAGTAGGCTGCTGCAATGTCATGTGGATTCTGTTAAAAAAAAAACATAACAAAACACCAATTGAACCAAATTAAGTTCGATGGATTGTGATGTTCTGAGTTCTCCTTCAATAATACTATTATTCTGACCCCTTTCACCAATTTGACAGCTGGTCTGTTGAATAGTTTCCTGTATACAGTTCATTGGTCTATTTGTAAATCTAGTTAGTCATGCATCCAGTTCTGAAAATGTATATTACATTGATGATATTCCTATAAATGGAGGGTACCTATTGTGTTTTTAGTGTTCTGTTCATTATGCCAGCAAAAATCAAAATCAGTTCTTTTAGTACTTTCAAGATTTTCCTTTGAGAAACTTGAATAGGTAGAAAAAATGGTCAGTCAAAACAAATTAATTTTAGTATAATAATCGCATAGGAATCCTTTTTATATCAACATCAAAGAAACGTACTCCTTGTACCATGACTTATGAGAACCTTTCAGATTTTGAAAACCACCAGACTGCAGAATATTTTCAAAATTCAGTTGTTGCCTGACCACTTACCTTTTTTTCTCCTCTGCTTCCTCCATCCCCTTCTCCTTCCTCTTCTTTTTCCTTCCTCTCCTTTCCCTTCCTCTTCTCCCTTTTCTTTCACTCTGCCCTCTTCTATTCTTCACTTTTTCCCTTTTTTGCTTTCACTCACCTTTTTTCCTTTCCCTTTCTCCTTTCTCACTTTTTCCACCCTTTTCTGTCCTTCAGACCTTCTGTCTCCTTCCCCATCTCACTTCCTTCCCCTTCACCATCCTTTCCTCTTTCTTCCTTCTCTAGCATAGATGATACTGTAGGTAGAGATGAATGAAAAGGTCATAGGGCATTCCCTGGTGGACATTACAGGGAATGTACCAGAGCATAGTCTCCAAAATGACCGCTTAACTGCTGACAGCCACCAGAGAAGATTACAATCTTCTGGGAAATGTCAACAAACCAATGAGCTGAAAGTATCTAGAAATAAAAAAAATATATTGCACTAAAACATTAGTAGAAACCTAGAAAGGCTTAAATCCAAAGAATGAATCAGGACTTCAGCCTTAAATGCAATAGCTCACTTTAAGTGAAGAGAAAGTCTCAGTCCTTGAGGAGGCAGCCTACAAATTGGATTCATATTCAAAGAAACTAGTAGCAGAGCAGTAAGAAGCCAGAGCAGCAGAGACAGAATTAATTCATTCTTTAGCACAGATTTTACCCACAAGAATGTCTCATGAGAGTGGGGATAGGTCAAATGGAACTCCTCAAACTTTTATGCTTCAATTCCATAAAAAAAGAACAGAACTGTTCATCCAAGGGAGTTTCCTAGCCTGTGAGCTTAGGTTGGGATGTTATGATTGTGGCTGCTCTCGGTTATGTTTCTAAAATTGGGTCCCTGTGAACTTCATGTAGATTCCCTAATTTCTTATGTGCTTCACTAGGTACCCTAAACAAAGACTCAAAATTCAACAGCAGTACCCCTCTGGAGGACAAAGAGATGAGAAGCTCTGTCTTCCTGTTTCTTATGGTAGTAATATACTCCTCCCCTTCCCCCCTCCCTTTCTTATGAGTCAATCTTTTACTGTTTTACACAAACTTTACCTCTTGTTCTGAGTGTTGTCGATAACTTGTTTTTGAATTTTAAAGTAAAATACTGATGTTTAAAAGTTTCATTATTCTTATCATTATCGTTATGTATCTCAAGCGGAGGCTAATTACTTGGGGTCTTAAGATTTAGATAGAATTTGTTAAAAGTGTTGAGTTTTAGAGCTTAGGGGTGCTAGAGACCCCCAAATACCAACACGCTGGGTCCTGCCGAA
Organism: Petaurus breviceps papuanus; assembly: GCF_028583685.1. Lineage (NCBI taxonomy): Eukaryota > Metazoa > Chordata > Mammalia > Diprotodontia > Petauridae > Petaurus > Petaurus breviceps. Next base: position 9,568,890 of record NW_027185715.1, on the reverse strand, counting down.
TGAATTCGACTCAAGCCTTCTCTCAGCCAAAGTAAAACGAAGTTTATGAAAGATTTGCCATAATGGGTGGACTCTTAAGGATCCTAAGTATTTGTGAAACTTGTGTTGACAAGAACAATCTGCTGTAGACTGAGTCTGATGGATCTTATATACAGAAAGACTTTGGGAGGGATCTAGGAATGGTCTAAAGAAGGGATTTGGGGAGGGTCTTGAGGAGGAGCCTAAGGAGGGTCTTGACTACTGTAGCAGCAAGCACCCCAAGCGTCCTCAGGGTTTGCTGCCAACACAGGTTCTTGGATCTGCTTTGATAAAGGAAAGCAACTCAAAATGGGTTAACAAGCTTACTTTAATCAGTCAAACATGTATTGTTCACCTAGTTCAGGGGGAAAAGGTCAGCACCCCGAACTTCAGAATATACAGACAGAATTATCAAGACAGAAACAGATCAAGTAGACAGATTTCCAAGCTGTCCAACCATTACATCCATACCTCTGGATAACGGCTTCCCATAATCCAGATCAAATCACAGAACACTTCTCAAAGTGAGCCCCAAAACAAAGCCTCACATCAGGGCTTATATAGCCTTCTCCTGGCTCAGAGAATGTAACAACCTTATTGACTCACTGGCCAATCAAGAAGTATCTACTGAAAAACAAGCCTCCCACCCCAGGCTCCAGGTGCACTTTAGCCTAGGGGCAGGGAAGATCTTCAAATTTACATTTCCATTACAACTACTTAGGTTAGACTGCAGTAATTGGATTAAAGGTAGGAAATAGCTGAAGGCTATGTGTAATGTGTATATACATGTGTATATGCTATGTGCTATACATGTGTAGCTTACCAAAACATTGCCATAGTGGATATATTGTGAAAGACTGACTATATTTCCCTCCATCCTATGTATCCTGCCCCCAACTTGTTCTCAGAATGAATTTTTTTTTTTTTTTGCTTTTTGGAAAGCAGTTGGAGTTAAGTGACTTGCCGAAGGCCACACGGCTAGTTTTTGTGTTAAGTGTCTGAGGCTAGATTTGAACTCCGGTCCTCCTGACTCCAGGGTCAGTGCTCTATTTACTGTGCCACCTAGCTGCCCCAGAATGAATCATTTTTAAAGGCTAACAGACACTTACTAGCTCTGTGACCCTGGGCAAGTCACTTAACCCTGTTTACCTCAGTTTCCTTATCTGTAAAATGAACAGGAGAAGGAAATGGTAAACTACTCCAGTATCTTTACTTCAGATCTGACTGAAAATGATTAAACAAAAAAACCAGTTGAGTAACTCAGGCTCAGAGATGTAAAGAAACTTGTCCATGGTTACACAACTAATAGCCTTATATGTTTGGGATTTGAATCTAGGTCTCTTCTGACTCTGGATTACTTTAGCACTTTCCCTCTGAGCATGTTGATCTGCAAGCAATGGGTACTAAAAGCATATTGCTGGCTGATTGTCTACTGACTGACTTCTTATTCCTATCTTTTCCTTGTGACTACCTGGTAATAATTAACCCTCCTTACCCCCCAGGAGTTTACTTCTGAGAAAATACTCCCAATTGTTAAATCATCATGTTCTCTACAGGATGCAGTGCAGTACACATTGTTGATCTAACATACAAAGGACACATGTAGGAGAGGCAGCATGGGTATATATACATACATACACACATATGTATATGTGTATGTGTATATATATGTACATATACATATATATATATATATATATATTCTACCCCAGTATAATGGGTAGAAATCTGTTAGAGTAAGAAAGACCCAAGTTCATAGACTACTTTTGACATGTATTGGCTATGTGGCCCAGGTCCAATCATAACCCTCTTAACCCCTTAAGCCACTCTCTAAGATTATAAATTGAAAACACCAATCTGCATTGGTAAATAGTGTTTTCTCACATAAGAGTTTACTGTACCAATAAAATCACAGGTCTAATTTCTTTATGAGGACTTTGAGATTTGACAGAAGTGGAGATCCAAATTCTTCCTTTAGGATGAAAAGGAAGAGGGTGGGTTGTTGGGAATGATATTCTTTGGAGGCTGAGGCTACACAAAAGAATAAGGTATTTAAAAAATTACCATGCATTGTTTTATTCTCCTTAGTTTTCTTGGTATACTTCCTTAGTGCATCCAGAAGCTCCATCCTTTGACCTTTCATTGAACAACCTTGAGAAACCGTTGAAAGGAAGTTTCTTCTTTAGGTTTTCACTCTGACTAAAGAGAAAAAACTCAGGACAAAGAGAATTAAAAGGATTTCATTAGAAGTATGTCAGCAACATGTGGATGGGCTGATCACTGGAAATCAGCAATGGTTTTCTTGTGGCCTAAGGGTACTAGGAACCTCAAAATGAAAAGGAACAGGCTGGGGTTCTGCCTTGAAAGAATTCAACCACTCAAGCCTTCTTTCAGTTCAAGTGGCAAGTTTATTAAGACACTGGCTGGGTGGGTGAAATTCCTAGTGAATCTGCATTATTTGTCAAACCAGTACAAGTGGGTCAGATTCTAAGGATCTATGCATTTGATGAGGATGGGACTGATTTTTTTTTTATATACAGAAAAAGACTGTGGGAAGATCTGGATGGGATTAAGGAGTGGTAAATAATCTGGGGGTGGTCTGGGGGTAACAGAGAATGAAGGACTGGACTAGATCAAGGGCCACAATGAAAGGACAGTTGGAAGGATTATGCTGGGATGGACCAGATGCCTCAGGTGAGTGCCAGGGATCTGAGCTGCTGAAGTTTGTGGGAAAGTTCAAGGACCCCTTTTTAGGGGTTGCATTGCTCCACCAGCCCCATCAGCTTCATGGTGGGGATAGCTTTTATAGGTAACTTTAAAACAATCCAGATAGATCCACCTCAGCAAAGAGGTGGGGTCCTTGAATCACAGTTCCTAACCAAGTGTAATGGTAATGGGAGTTTGAAGATCTTCTCTGCCCCTTAATTCCCTTAACTTGCCCCAAATTCCCTTAACCAAGGAAATTTGAAGTCCTTCCCTGCTTTGAAAAACTACTCTGTTCCCCAAAAAGGCTGAATGTAATCACATGGAGCCTGTAGTGGGAGGAGCTTGCTGAAGGGTGGAGCAGAGCCCACAGGAAACTGGGAGTCAGAGCAACTAGATAGGTTGGGAGGAGAGGATGCATCTGAGTGATACAGTTAGGCTTGTGAGTAAATGTTGGTTTGTGGGAAGGATAAAGGATGCTGCGGCTCTCTGTGCTATTGTGGCTTATTAACTTCTTTGCTACTATAATGGAATTTGGAAATCAGCTTACTGGTTTGGGGATTTGGTTTTCTAGTGCCTGAATAAATATTTTGCTTCTGTCTTCTAAATGGAGAGTCTGTTATATTATGTATTAAGCACTATGCAGTTATATTCATAGAAACTGTTGGCACTGTAAATATTGCATTGGTGCTGTACCAAGGTATCAAGAACATGACAATTTGTGGGTAGGGGTATATAATAAAAATTAGATGATACAGTAAGCTGCAGACTTGGTGTCTCCTTCCCCATGAGAGTCTCCCCTCTCCACACTGATTGATAAGCAGAGTTTGGAACAATGGGATGTTGCATTAACATAACTTTCAACAAAGCAATAGCAGAAGAGCACCTTATTTAAAGTTAGAAGACCCACAATGGACTCAGATTCCAGTTCTCCATACCAGTAGTGTGACTTTGGGCTAGTCATTTCTCATCTTCAACTTTAATTTAGCCACATTTATAGAAATGGAATAATGATGATATACTACCTGATGTGTTTTTTTTTGTGAGGACTAAATGAGACAGTGCTTATAAAGCATTTTATTATTATATATAACATGTATTATATATAATATCTTATATACAAATGTCAGATGATGATGATGAGATGATTACTGAAAAGGTTATTGGGTTGGAATTTCTCCTCTAACCTTTAGACTCTACTCTTAAATGACATGCTTGAGTTATTTGGAAGCCCCTCCACTAGCTCATGACAAAAATAGGTGGAAAGAATCTTCGTTTGCCCAGATTTCAGCAAACTACGTGAGAGTTTTCATTGATTAGAGTTATTTTACTTTGCTCAGTCATGCTGATATTGAACTAACCCAATGGTGTTAGCCATTTGCTGAAGCAAAAGTAAATTGAAATTACATGATTACTCAGGGTGAACTCCCTCCTTCCCTCAAGTGGGGAAAAAAAGAGGAAACTTGCAGAAGTGTAAAATTAAATCTATGAGACTGACGCTCACATTTGAAATCCAAGACAACAATCTTAGCAATTAATTCTGTGAAAGGCGAGGAGCCTTTCAATTTATCCATCTCTTTAGCTCCTCTTTTATGTAATACTCATGTACTAAGTGTAACATCTAGAAATTTACATTTTTACTAGCAGGAAATTGCATTGCATGTGCCATTTTAAATTGAAATCCAAATAACACATTGTGTCAAATGTACATTTCCCCATACCAGCATTAATGAAGCCCCAGACTGATTTGAATAAATTCCCTTGCATTAATAAGATTTTTTTTTTTTTGCCTTTTGGAAGGCAATTGGGGTTAAGTAACTTGCCCAAGGTTACACGGCTAGTTTTTTTGTGTGGGTATTAAGTGTCTGAGGCCGGATACAAACCCAGGTCCTCCTGACTCCAGGGCCACGCTTTACTCACTGCGTCATCTAGCCACCCTTGAATTAATAAGATTTCTTGATCAAGTTCTCTACCAGTACAATTAAAGGAACTCAGGTTTAGGAAGTAGTATGGTAACATGGTAGAGTCAAAAGGCTTGAATTAAAATCTTGTCTATCATTCTGTGACCTTGGACAAGTCACTTATGCTATCTTGTTTCCAATTTTCTCACCTGTAACATAAAAGGATTGAACTAGACTGCCCTTCTACCTCTAAATCTATATCTCATGATTCAGCACAGGACAAAATGCTGAACTTGAGTCACAAAGAGCTGTGTTTGAATCCTACCTCAGATACTTGTGATACTCAGATACTCTGTGACTTTGGCCTAATCACTTAATCTCATAAACTTCAATTTTTTCCCTCTGAAATTGAGAATAATAATAGAATTCTTGTGAACTCATGCCTAAAATATCTCCTTCCTCATATCTGCCTCTTAATTGCCCTGGTTTCCTTCAAGTGTTGGCTAAGGTCTCATCTTCTGCAAGAAACCTTTCCCAATACTACTAAGTTTAGTGGGTAATTTATCCTGAACATATCTTGTTTCTACATGGTTGATTGCTTGTTTTCTCCCCCATTAGACTATGACAGTTATTAACCTTTCTTTGTACCCTTAGCATTTAGCACATAGTATGGATTTAATAAAATTTACTCCTGATCTTTTGTCTTTGCTTGTAGTATGTCTTTGGAAAACTATGCTCAATAATATACACATAAAGTTTTCTCCTCAAGAATAGAAGAGTATATTTCTCAAACTTACAATATTTCATGCACACATGTCATTTTTAAAATGTATGTAAGCTAAATGTAGTTAACATTTACTGCCTCCACTTCTCTATTTACTCCCCCAAACCAGTAAGCAATCTGGTTTCTGTCTCTACCACTCTACTGAAGTTCCTCATCCCATGATGACAATAATTGCTGCCTTGCAGAATCACCAATCATCTGTCAATGGCCAAATCCAGTGACTTTTCTCGGTGCTTATTCTCCTTGACCTTTTCACATGCTGAATTTGAAGCTGTTGACCTACTCCTTCTTCATTTTCTGTTCTTCATTGGCATACGTGACCTTTTTTTATTATTAGATTCACCTCCTATGAACTAAAATCTTTCCTAGTCTTCTTTTGGGGCTTACCTTCCTCTTCTTGCTCCCTAAATATTGCTCTCCTAAGGCTCTGCTCGATTCTCTTATATTATCTCTCTGTCTTTTTCTTGATGATTTTATCTATTCCTGTGACTTCAATGATCAGGTTTTATATAAATGACTCCTAGTTCTAAATATTTCATCCCAGCTTTTTCCCTGAGTTTGAATCATTCATTTCTAACTGGCCACATTTCAATTTCCAATGGATTGCCTGACCACTGTGCCAAACTCAACATGTTCAACATGGAGCTTATTATATTCTCAACAAAACCTGTTCCTTCTCCCAACTTTTCTCTTCACCTTGATGATGTTACCTAATCTTAACACCTTAGAGGCATTTTAAACTCTCCTTTTTTCCATCAATTTTTATGTTCTGTTAATTATCCTTCCACATATTTATTAATTTTCCATTCACGTATCATTATCTTTATTCATCACCTTAGACCTTAGCTATTATAATAGCTTCTTTAATTAGTCTTCTTGCTTCTCCCTTCCCTAAGCCATCCTTCACCCAGTTGCCAAATTAATCTTCCTGCTGTACTGGTTAGACCATGTTATTACTTTGTTCAAAAACCTTCAGTAAGGGGCGGACAGGTGGCTCAGCAAATAAGAGCACCGGCTCCAGTGTCGGAATGACCTGGATCAAATCCCGGGCTCAGATACTTGGCACCCACCCAGAAATAACTGGCCGCATAACCTTGAGCAAGTTACTTAACCCCGATTGCTTAAATAAAAAAAACAAAACAAAGAAACCATCACTAGTTTCCTATTGTCTTTGTATGCTATAAAGTCCTTAGTTTGACTTTTGAAATCTTCTATAATCTGGCTCCAAATCTAGTTTTCCAAACTTATTTCACTCGCCCCCATATACTCTATTTTTTAGGAAAAGAAGGTTCTAGGTCAGACCTGTACAAGTTGGCAATAGATAGGGGCAAAAATTAAAATAGTTTAGACTTCTTCAGGCCTCAGATAGGTTAGACTAGAGATAGACTGACAATGGCTGGTTGCTTTGGATCCTGTGACAAACAGGAGATATTGCACAGTAGCAAACCTACATTTTTTTTTTGCAGGCCCCCAGAAATCCTTTGGCAAACTACAAGCAGCCTGCGGGCCACATGATATGCAGAGCTGTTATAGAGGTTGCTTGATCTTCTCTTGTACTTACCTGCATTCATGTAGATAGACTTCCATTTCCAATATACACTCCTTCAGTATCTCTGACTGTTGAGAACTGTGTCATCCTTAAAGGCCCTGCTCATATGCCCTATGCCCAATGAAGTCTAACCTTTTTGTTCCACTTCTCAGTCCCCACCCCATCTACAAGTTACTTACCTTGAATTTTCTTATAGCATTTTGTCTGGATCTCTATTTTGCCATTGTTGCACATAGGTTCTATTAGTATAACCTACATTTTGTTTTTTAGCCATGCCCACAAGGAACAGAGAGAGAAACATCACTCTAAAACATGCCATAATGGCATAGTTAAGGGAGTGATAGAAAGACAGCCAATGGAGTATTCTGTAGCAGTATGGTTTCTACTTCTAAGAAATAACCAAACTAATTATTATGTATCACATAAATGGGTAGCTATGTGACACAGAGAATAGAGTGCTGGGCCTGGAGTCAGGATGACCCAAGTTCAAATATGACACTTACTAGTTGTGGCACCTTGGGCAATTCACTTAACCCTGTTTGCCTCAGTTTCCTTTTCTGTAAAACAAAGGAAATGAAAACCACTCTGGTATTCTTGCCAAGAAAACTTCAAATGGGATCATGAAGAGTTGAATTGACTAAAACAATAATAACACAAATCATATAAACCAACTTCATGATTTGAAATTAAAATTCCATTTAATACCACTTTTCATCTGCTGTGCTTCAAAGGACCAGCTTCTCAATATAGAGAGAAATTGTTCCTAAATTTGTAAAATCTAGGCTGCTTATAAATTGTTCTAAGGTTAATTGTCTAATTATCATGTTTTAAAAGGTTAAGGATTTCTGTTAAGCAAAAATCAGCTACATTCTTCCTTCTTGATCAATTTTCAGCTGACAACTTTTCCCCCTAAAGTTTTCAAAAAAACTTTAAGAATTCAAAATATTGTGCAACATGAACAATCAAGGGAAAAGGGCCATGTTTTGGCTACATCAAAAACCTGATGGATATCAGCTGACACTGTCTTAAGGACAGAGGCAATCTGTTAGGTAATAAGGAACAAGCAAAATATTAACAACAGGTATTGCTATATTGTCTTAAAAATTATAGGCTCCTGGCCTAGTTATTATTTTACTATACTAAATTCTGAAAGCTGAAATTTGTCTTTTCAAAGCTAGGGATGCTTTTCTCTTTTTTAGTTTGATTCTAAATTCTAAAGACTTAACAACAAAGCATCACTAAGGTTCTAAATTCTCCTTTCCCATTGCTTGATATAAAATTGCATTTTCAAATGTTACCACGGGCCCTGATTGATTTAATATTGATCACAAGTCTTCCATTTTCAAAGTTAAAGCTTAAGGTACTTTCATTCACAGCATTCAAAATCTTTCTGAGGCATATAATGGAATTCTGCATTCTTATGGGGAAAACAAAACTTTTCCAAACACAATCTTTTGAAGCACATTTGAAATATCACACTGTATATCTCTTTAGGGCATAAAATGCATCTTCAAGATACAAAATACAATCTTTTTTTCTGCAGTAATAAAACTCACTTTGATAACTTTAGGGAAAAGTTAACTCAAAAGAAAAACATATATCATCACTTTAGAAAAAGTAAGAGTATATGGGATCCACTTGCTTAAAATAATCACTTTCGCATAGGAAAATAGAGGTTCCTGCTTTCTGCTTGATGAACTCTTTAAACATAATTAAAAACACTCCATAATTCTACTCTGAATAAAAATACTTTCCCTGTTCTGAGGAAACACAATAATAGATAAATGAATGAATGAATGAATGAAATAGCATTTATTATTTACAGAAGAGTTGTCGTGATGGAAAAATGTTTTGGTCAGGAAAGTCACAGGGACTATGAGTGGAATTATACATAGGATAATTAATTGCCATGTACTTTTCAAGTATGGTAGTGTTGATTTGATTACTGTGTCCCAAGCAAGAGGTAGAAAACAGGGATGAGGGGGAAGAGAGATAAGGTACACAAGCATGGCAGTGTGGCATGGAGATGGTGAGTATGGATTAGGGCTAGCTAGATGAATGCTCACCAATCACTAGAATAGGGTATCTGGGCTGCTCCAGAACATCTTGTTTGCTGGGTGAGAGGTAGAGGCTGGAGCGTGGGACTGTGGTATAAAAATATGCAGGAAAAATTATCTATCAAATAGGTAATAGGCAAAGGAACTCCTGTAATTCTCTGTCTGTGATGGTCAAGTATCATAAAAGAATGTCAGAAAACTGGTGAATGAACTCTTTTTTTTCCCCCAGTAAACTATCAAGTGAAGCTCTCAGCTGTGAGGGTTAGGGAAGGAGGTGTTGTGAGAAGTTGAGAAGAGAAATGAAAGTTTAGTATAATGTCCTCTGGGGGAATGGGATGGAGAACCAATTAGGGAGGAGCCAAAGGATTATCTTCTTGCTGTGAAGGTCCAGTTGAGAATCTCTTTGTAAGTTTCTAAATTAAAGATGACAGGACACTTTCAAGGCTCAACCAAACAAGGCATATTCCATCTCCGAGATACTTGGCTTTAATCCACATCTGCAACCCCCCCCCCCCCAATATGAGTTATCTTTTAGAAGTAATGGGTAGACTGCCAAATTCTAGGGCATTCATTACATTCAGTATCAAATTTTATCAGTCATCAATGTAGACAAGTATCTTCAGGGGCACAGAAGGTAATTTCCTTGTATGCATCTGTACTGATGTTTTCTTTTCCTCTCTTCTTTTCTTTTCTTCTCTTCTCTTTTCTTTTCTGCTTTTCTGGAGGGCAATTGGGGTTAAGTGACTTGCCCAAGTTCACACAGCTAGTAAGTGTTAAGTGTCTGAGGCTGAATTTAAACTCAGGTCCTTCTAATTCCAGGGCTGGTGCTCTGTTCACTGTGCCACCTAGCCGCCCTGTACTCATGTTTTCTAATTAAGGAAAATAGATTTTTTTAAGGCAATATATTCTTGCCTCTTTATAAAGTACTAAGAGTCTTGATGCCACTTGTAGATTTCTGCATCCTGAATGCTTTTAGGACATATTGCTAAAAGCTAGAAGCAATATTTCACAAAGGAATTTAGTTATATGTTGGCTGGAAGTCCTTTATTGAACCCATAGTAGGTTCTCTCTTTTGGTCAAGGATAATGAGGAGTCCTGGAATAATGGAGGTAAGGAAAACTTTGGAACAAAATCAATAAAATTTCAATTTTAATTTTAAAAACCTATCTTGTTTTGATACATACTTTAATACTTGATATTCTATTTAATTTTATTTTTTTGCCTTTTTTTTTTGGAAAGTAGGGCAATTTGGGGTTAAGTGACTTGCCCAAGGTCACATGGCTAGTTTTTGTGTTGTGTCTGAGGCCAGATTTGAACTCAGGTCCTCCTGACTCCAGGGCTGGTACTCTATTCACTGCACCACCTAGCTGCCCCTATTTTATTATTATTTTTTGCTTTTTTTTTTTGGAGGGCAATTGGGATTAAGAGACTTGTCCAAGGTCACACGGCTAGTTTTTGTGTTAAGTGTCTGAGGCCAGATTTGAACTCAGGTCCTCCTGACTCCAGGGATGGTGCTCTATTCACCGTGCCACCTAGCCTCCCTTATTTTATTGTTTCTTAATAGTATTTTTTCCAATTAGATGTAAAGACAAATTTTACCATTCATTTTGACGAAATTTTGAGTTCCAAATATTTCTTCCCCTCTCACCTCCCCTCTTCCTAAAACAGTAAGCAATTTGATATAGGTTACATATGCACAATCATGTAAAACATTTCCAGATTAGCCATGTTATAACAGAAGAAATGAACCAAAAGGAAAATAAGAACTTGATATTTTAGAAGAAAAATATTGCTAGCATAGAAGTTTTCTCACAAAATTCTTATGTACATTGCATGGAAAAGGAGCATTCCAGTTTGGGAAATTGATGCTGATTAGATTGATGCCAGACTAAAGCAGAGACTTGAAGGTAAGTGCCACAGGGCTTTGTATTTGTCCCTGCTGTATTCATCATTTTTATTAGTGACTTGAATGAAAGCCTAGTTAGCATACTTCTCAAATTTGTGAATGATATGAAGCTGGAAGGAATGCTAATTTATTGAATGAAAGAATTGGGATTTAAAAAGATCTTGAAAGTCTAAAATGATGGACTGAATGTTATAAAATCACATTTAAATTAATGAATGGAAGGTTCTCCATTTGAGTTCAGAAAATTAACTTCAAAGGTACAGATATAGCTAGACAAAAGTTTTTTTGGGAAATACCTGGAGAGTTTTAATAGAGTTTAATAAGTCAATAGTTTGATATGATACTGAGGGGAAAAATTTTCACTTACTTTTAGGTTATATTAAAAGAAGTACAAGGCCTGACATGAGAGAGTGAGGGTTAGATTACATATTAAGACTGTAACAAATACTTAAAAGTGGAAAATAGCTGGGCACTTTTACTTTCAGTGAAATCAAATTGGGTTACATATTACTGATAGTTTAAAGAGAGATATCAAAAGAGAGTGTAAGGACAATAAACCAGAAAGGAATTCTGGGAGTGGTATAGGTATGTAATTGTGGTGGTTATGGGACTCTGGGATTATTTCTCATTTTGTCTCTGTATTTGTATGTAGCTGACTGTCTTTTTGGAGAAGTAATTGGTGGGGGTTGGCAGGAACATGAGTGGATTATCTAATTTAGATCTGCAACTGTGATAATACTACTTGAGTCAAGATACACCTTTTTGGGGAGCTGAGCATCTATAATACATGTGTTGCGTTCAGCTTAGATTACGTGTCTGTGAATGCCAGCTAAGCTTAGCTCTAAATCCACTATATCAGAACTGTCAAAAATGTGACCAGTGGAGCAAATCATGGTCCATGACATGCAACACTCTGATGTGAGACTGAATCAGATTAAAATGTAATGGGGAAATATTTAACAAAATAAATAAAAATGCAATAGAACATATATAATGTTAATATGTGGTTTTCTACACCTTCAGGGAGCCTGATGACTGGTTTAGTGGCTCTGTTTCTATTTGACTTTGACACCACTGCACTATACATTCTGCCTCTCATTAATATATATATGTATATATATGTACTTAAATAAAAATTAGGACGTTATTAGAAACTCAGCTAATTTTCACATTCAAGTATTCTCCTTTTAAAGTGAAAAGCCTTTTCAAATCAAAGTTCCTTGTATTTATACATTTGAGGGACATGGTTCTACCTCTGCCTTAATCAACTGGTACAAAATATAATGAAATGGTAATTGTTAAGGAATTTTCCTACATTAGTATAACATATGAATAAGTCCTTAATTAGTTCCAGAGGGTTATAGGGCTTTGGCCATTGCACAAAAGGCAAATGACCCCAAAGAGAAAACATCTTGTAATTTACTAAGAGAATCAGGCAGATCCCTGCATTATGCACTTGGGGGAATAGCCCGAGAGAGAGTATAGTACAAAAAACAAAACTCTGGCAGAGAAGGAAGAGATGCAATTAAAATCTTGCTAGGAAATAATCCTACACAGACTCAGAAACAGCTTACTTGAATTTGAAAGTTTATAGAGAATGCATATTGAGTTCTCCCTCAAAAGGCTTTATTGATACTTCCTGGGACTTTTACATAGAAAAACAAAACAAAACATTTCTTTTCAAATTCTTTTATAACTATATAAAACTTCAGATGTAGGAAGTGTTGAATCAATCACCCATTGCTCACAAATAACCAGCCTTGGCACATTAACTAGACTAGGTCCAAGAGCGAATAATTATTTGCCATTTGCTCAATAGAGAGTATTAGCAGTATTCAAACTAATACATAATTTTTGAGCTTTTTTCTCCACATTTTGTCTCCACATCTTCCTTTGATGCCTTAAAGAAGCATGGAAATGACCTGAGGCTATGCCAGCAGAATGTATTGAACACTCACTTACCTCATGTTTGGAGGTTTGCTTTGCTTTTTTTTTTTTTTAAAGAAAGACTGACCTTTGGGGTAACAAAAAGTAGAACAAAAAAGCATCATGAAGGGGGGAAAAGAACACAATGGTTGTAGAACTTTAAAAAAACAGGAGAAATTAAAGCAGAGACCAGGAGCAAAGCACCACAGACCATTCCTAGACCCTCCTACAGGTAAATCACTTTATTTTGTGGGCTAAGATTTCAGAGTCAGAGGGTGCACAAAGGAGGAGGAAAGTTGAGAGTGATGCATCCCTAACAAATTCATGGCTAAGCTCCCAGGGAAGGGAGGATGATTCTAACCTTTTCTCAGCAAGAAAGAGATCTTGAAGGAGGATGCGAGAGGTGGCAGAAAGGAGGTATGGAGTGTAGGAGATTACAAGGGGGAGTCTCATATGAAATATTTGTAACGTATTTGTACAGTACCTGGCACATAGAAACCTCTATATAAATGCTAGTAGTAGTAGTAGTAGTAGTAGTAGTAGCAGCAGCAGCAGTAGTAGTAGTAGTTATTGTTGTTGGCATCTCACCTCAAGGGAACAGTGTGTTCCACTGTTGAAGAGCACTCCCATAGGGAAAGTGAGGCATGCCTATGACAGAAGATAGTGATCCCATGATGGCTTTACTCTCAAAGAAGTTGGTACATCGATAAGTTATTTTTTCTGAGGATAATGACTCCATTAGCAGTATCTTGACCCAGAAAAAGAAATGTGATTGACTTCTAGGGACAACTGATATGCAAAATGGTGCATGTGTGTGTGAGGGGGCATAGACATAGAAATGAGATGGCACAGCTTGTGGAAAAATGACTGATCGTGATGAGATCAGAGATACAATATCTGGGACCCAGATGACTTTCTATCACAAAGTACAGCTTCGATCCAACGTTGACAGCCTTGCAAACTGATAATTGTAAGAGTGAAACACAGAAGAAAAATGATATATTAAGGCAAGTTCTATGAAAGCAGTAATATTGAAATTGGTTAAAAGAGGAAGCTCAAACCTAATACTTTAGAAGTTTTAAAACCATGAGGATGATAGAGGCACTAAAGACGGAACAAATAAGGGTATAATCCATGAGTCAGGGAACTGTTATTTCAGAATAGATTGGAAGGGAATAGAACAAAGAAAATAAAACCTTCTTAGAAAAAGGTAAAACATATGAAAACTAGAAAATGGCAGAAATAGAGAAAAAGGGACATATTTTGAATTAATCACTTAACAGGACAAGGAATGGGAAAAAAGAGAGGGAAAGAAATAGATACCTAAATAAACAAAAGACAAAACTATAATAAGTAATTTAAGTAAATTTCAAAACTAGGGACAGGATAGGCAAATGGGAGTAAGTAAAGGAAAGAGCCTGTGGAAACAGATTACTGTAGCATTAAAGTTGTTTGAGAAAAATGAATTGCAGAGGCAAATTTCTCATTTAAATGATAGAGAAGGAAAAAAATTAAGCAATAGAAAATAAATAAGAAATAAAATAAAGAAATGGAGAAAAGCACAATCCTGCCACTAATAGTTTTAAATGTGAATGGTCTCATTCCCAGGATGTATAAGGAGCTGTTTCAAATTTATAAGACTAAGAACTATTCTCTAATTGACAAATGATCAAAGGATGTTAACAGGCAGTTTTCAAAGGAAGGAATCCAACTTATTCATAACCATGTAAAATGTTGTAAATCAGTAATTATTAGACTAGGTTCTGAGGTTCTACCTTGCACTTATCAGATTGGCAAAACTGACAAAAAAGGAAAATGACAAATGTTGGAGCGGCTTCAGGAAAACAGGCACACTAATGCAATGTTGATAGAACTGTGAATTGATTCAGCAATTCTGGAAAACAAATTGAAACTATTCTCAAAAAGTTACTAAACTCTGCATACTCTTTGAGAAAAAAGTACATACTACTAAACCTCTATTCCAAAGAGATAAAAGAAGGGGGAAAAAGGACCCCTATGTAAATAAATAATAGCTTGATTTATAGTGGGAAAGAACTGGAAATGACGGAAGGGTACCCTTTAATTGGGGGAATGTTTTAATTAATTATTGCAATGAATATAATGGAATGCTATTGTACTAGGAATGATAAAAGTGATGATTTTAGACAAACCTAGGAAGACTTGTATGAACTAATGCAGACCAAAGTAAGAAAAGCCAGGAAAACAATTTATGTATCATGGATTAATAATATTGTAAAGACAAAAAAATCTTTGAAAGACTGAAGAATTCTTAACAATGCAAATAGCAATCACAATCCCAGGTAGTTGATGATAAAGAATGCTACCAACCTCTTGATGGAGAGGTGATGAACCCACAGTGCAAAATTAGACATATATCTTTGGATATAACCAATATGGACATTTTTTTTTCTTGACAATCCAGCTTTGTTTCAAGGGTTTTGTTTGTCTTTTTTCCCCAGTTGGGGGTGGTGGTGGTGGTGGTGGATGAAAGACAGAGTTTTTAAAATGTTCAATAATTAAAAAAATAAAATAATTTTAAAAGTGGAAAAATCTGAATATATTAAGCAGTCAACTACAATGAGAATGGCAAGAGGAATAAAAAACAAAAGTACCACAATCTGTTGTATAGAAGAAATACATTCGAATAGCAGAGTTACACACAAAATAAAAAGGAGAGGCTGGAACAAAATTTACTATGCATCAGGTAAACAAAAAAAATTCAGAATTGCAGCCATGCTATCAGACAAAACAAATAAAAAATTTACACTATTAATAGAAATAAAAGGTAAATATCAAGTAAACACAAAACATTTGGAATGGCAATCTTTCTATCAGATGAAAAAAAGTTAAAAATTGCAATATTAGTGGAAAGAACAGGTGAACATTAAGTAAATACAAAAATATGGAATTAGAATCATGCTATCAGACAAATCAAGTAAAAAAATTCAATATTAATAGATATAAGCAAGGAACTTTCATTATTCCTAAAAAATGGGACAAACCAATAATAATAAAGCCAATAAACCGATAATAATACTAAATGTGCTTGTATGAACTAGCATAGCATATAAATTCGTAAAAGAAAAGTTAAATGCCAAAATATCTAAATAGCAATGCAGCAATTATAGAAGACTTTAATGTTCTTGCCTCAGAGCTCAACATTTCTAACAGAAAGATAAACAAAAGGCAAAATATAGAACTGACCAAACTGTTGGACAATTTAGAGGTGAAAAACTAAATGACATCTTCTGAATTCTACGTAATGTACAGATTTCTCAGTATCACATCATAACTGAAAAAATAGATTGTACTTGGATACAAAGAAATTGCAAATAAATGCAAAAAAGCAGACACATAAAAGTCATCTTTTGTATATCAAAGCATGATAAAAATAATAATTATTACAGGGAACAGAAGCAAAAGATCATAGACCTAATTTAAGATAGCATGATATTCTGGACAATTAGTAGGTCAAACAAATTATAGAAACAATACATTTGTCAAAGATTATGATAATACGACAACATACTCATTTCTGGGCTTCCTTGGAGGAAAAAAAAATCATCCCTGAGAACAAACATATACAAAATTGAAAAAGAGAAGAATAATGAGCTATATTTTCCATTTAAAAAGTAGGAAACACCCCAAAATAAAGAAATCTAAAATAACCACAAAAGAGGAAATATAAGAAATTAAGGGAAAGATAGATAAACAAAAAATAATAGACCTGATAAAGCTAAAAGCTAGTTCTTTCGAAAGACTTAAAAAACTGATAGGCCTTTCACCAATCTGACTTAAAAAAGAAGAGAACTGTGGAATTAACAAAATAAAAATAAACTAGTTGAAATTACAATAGAAAATAAAAATAGTAGATATAATAAAATAAAGTAGATATAATAAAAATATAGAATCAACTATACACAATTACATTGTAGTAAAACTGAGAAGCAAAAAGAAGCTAGACAATTACCTACATAAAAATAAAATACTGTAACAGACCAAAAAGAGATCTTAACTAATATAATTTCAAAAAAGGAAGTTAACTAGTTGCAAAGAAACTTCCAGGAGGAAAAAGAACCCTGGTCTAGATGGATTAATAAGAGAATTCTATCAAACTTTTAAAGAACAAATAACACTTATAATATTGAGAAAGAAAATCCTCTAGCAAATTCTTTTTGGAAAACATAATTCTATTGCCCAAACTAAGAAAGTGGAAGTAGGGAAAGAGATAGTAATAAAGAAATACTAATATCAAATCCCAGGTCAGCCATTGTGCAACCTTGGGAAAATCCCTTAACTTTTCTATCCTTTGTTTCATCTTCTGTAAATTGAGTGTTAACCAGATGCCCTTTTACTTTCTGACTCTGAATCTCTTATTTAGATCCTCCTTAAAATCAAGAAATTCATAGTTAAACTTTGTCAAAAATATTTTTGCAATTTATTGACAAAGAACTCTTTAGTAAGATAAAATTGGATTTCTATCAGGAATGCAAGGATGATTCAAGATCATTAAAATAATTGGCATAATCTTATTAAAACTAAAAATACATACAAAAATAAATCATTAAAAAAGCTGTTTACAAAATATAATACTTAGTTTAAAAGCCTTACAAGCCATGGATGAAGAAGAATCTTTTTGGTATAAATGTTTTTCTAAAATCAAAAGATTTCATATTAAATATAAGAGAACTTTTTGGAGCACCCCCCCCTCCCCCGCCAAATTATTGGATAAGGATTAAAGGAACAGAGATACTTATGTGCAGGAAAACCCCTTTGGTACATTCTCTATGGCTTTACCAGAGGCCATACTAAGCAGAGTGAGTTGTTTAACTCTGACCTTGAAGGGAACTGGTAGAAAGAGAAAGAAGGAGAAAAAGGATCCAAGTGAGATGGTAAGCCAAGGAGGGAGAAGAAATGACCAAAGCCATGGTCTAGTTTATATCCCCCTCTTGTTTTAATGGAGCTGATGTGTTCTCATAAAACCTATGTATAGCCCATCCAGTCACTTTGTGAAAACTCATGGAAATGTGGTTATCTAGGAGTACTATTGAAAGGCATTTGTCCCATTAATCTGACCTAAAATATCACATCCTACAGTGTTATCCCTTAATTTTTTTTTTTTTTTGCTTTTTTGGAGGGGGAAGGCAGGAAAAATTGGGGTTGTGACTTGCCCCAAGCTCACATGGCTAGTGAGTGTTAAGTGTCTGAAAGCTGGATTTGAACTCAGGTCCTCCTGACTCCAGGGTCGGTGCTCTATTCACTGTGCCACCTAGTTGCCCCTATCCCTTAATTTTTGATGGTAATCATCATTCAGGCCAAAATACCATGCAGCCGGTGATATTTTTTCTCAAAGTTATCATCACATATTTATAGTGTTTCTGCGCATAGCAGAGGTTTACAAGATACACATACACACACATACATATATGTGTGTATATATATTATATATAAAAAGTGGTTTCTTTGTGCCTTTCTTTTAAAAATTTATTTAGTTTTAGTTTTTAACATTCATTTCCACAAGATATTGAGTGACAATTTTTTTCTCCCTGTCTTTCCCCTACCCCCACCCCAAAATAGCAAGCCTACTGAATACCCCTTCCCCCAAACTGTTTTCTCTTATATCCTCCCCATCACCCCCCTAACTTTCTAATAGGGCAAGATGGGTTTCTATACCCCAGTACCTGTATATCTTATTTTCCAATTGCATGTAAAAAACAAATGTTTAAACATTTGTTTTTAAAACTTTGAATTCCAATTTCTCCCCTTCTTCCCTCCTCACCCACCCCCACTGGGAAGATAAGCAATTCAATATAGGTTGCACATGTGTAGTTACCCAAATAATTTCCATATCAGTTATATTGTGAAAGACTAACTGTATTTCCCTCCCTCCTATCACGCCCTGCCCCACTTATTCTATTTTCTCCTTTGACCCTATCCCTTTTCA
>NW_027185715.1:9432166-9549681 GCF_028583685.1 Petaurus breviceps papuanus | reverse complement strand
TTATTCCCTCCTTAAGCCAAACTCAATGAGAATTCGGTTGTTCCATTCCCTTTTTCCTTTCTGCTTTTCCAGTCCATTGTAACCATTTTCTCTTGCCTTTTTTATAGGAGATAATTAGCCCTAATCTATCTCTCCCTTTCTCCTTTTCCCAATAAATTCCTCTCTCAACTCTTAATTTTATTTTTTTATATATCATCTCTTCATATTCTACTCATCTTGTTCCCTCTATGTGTATGTCTATGTATACATGAACATACATATGCCCACACTCACATACATATTTATATACACATACACCCTCCCATACATACATATATTCCCTTCAACTATCCTCATACTGAGAACAGACTTATGAGTTACAATTATCCTTTTTCCAGGTAGTAATGTAAATAGTTCCACTTCAATAAATTCCTTATGATTTCTTTTTCCTGTTTACTTTCTCATGCTTTTCTTGCTTCTTGTATTTGAAAGTCAAATTTTCTGTTCAGCTCTGTTTTTTTTTTTATCAAGAATGCTTGAAAATCCTCTGTGTCATTGAATGACCATATTTTCACCTAAAGCATTATATTCAGTTTTGCTGGCTAGGTGATTCTTGGTTTTAGTTCTAACTCCTTTGACCTCTGGAATATTATATTCCAAGCCCTTTGATCCCTTAATGTAGAAGCTGCTAGGTCTTGTGTTGTCCTGATTATGTTTCCACAATACTCAAATTGTTTCTTCCTAACTGCTTGCAGTATTTTCTCCTTGACCTGGGAACTCTGGCTATAATATTCCTAGGAGTTTTCTTTTGGACATCTTTTTCAAGAGGTAATCAGTGAATTCTTTTAATTTCTATTTTGCCCTCTGGTTCTAGAACATCAGGGTAATTTTGCTTGATAATTTCTTGCAAGATGGCATCTAGGCTCTTTTTTTGATAGTGGCTTTCAGGTAGTCCAATAATTTTTAAATTATCTCTCCTGGATCTATTTTCCAGGTTATTGGTTTTTCCAATGAAATATTTCACATTGCCTTCTATTTTTTAATTTGTTTGGATCTGTTTTATAGTATCTTGATTTCTCATAAAGTCATTAGCTTCCAATTCCTCCAATCTAATTTAGAAGGAGTTATTCTCTTCAGTGAATTTTTGAAATTTCTTTTCCATCTGGCAAATTCAGCTTTTAAAAGCATTCTTCTTCTCATTGGCTTTTTGGGCCTCTTTTGCCATTTGAGTTAGTCAATTTTTTTTTAAAGCAATTGGGGTTAAGTAACTTGCTCAAGGTTACACAGCCAGTTATTATTTCTGGGTGTGGTGCTGAGTATCTGAGCCCAGATTTTGATCCAGGTCATCCCGACACTGGAGCCTGTGCTCTTACTCGCTGAGCCACCTGGCCGCCCGTAAGCAATTGGGGTTAAGTAACTTGCTCAAGGTTACACGGCCAGGTGTTTCTGGGTGGGTGCTAAGTGTCTGAGCCCAGGATTCGATCTCCAGGTCTTCTCAACACTGGAGCTGGTGCTCCCACTCGCTATGCTACCTGGCCGCCCCGAGTTAGTCTATTTTTTAAGGTGTTTTTTCTTCAGTGTATTTTTGGGCCTCCTTTAGTAGGCTGTTGACTCACTTTTCATGATCTTCTTGCATCATTCTCATTTCTCTTCCCATTTTTTCCTCCACTTCTCTTACTTGATTTTCAAAATCCTTGTTGTGCTCAAAATCCTTACTTGATATTTCAAAATCCATGACCTGAAACTAATTCATATTTTTCTTGGAGGCTTTTGATGTAGGAGTTCTGACTTTGCTGTCTTCCTCCTACTCCATGCCTTGATTCTTTTTGTCCCCAAAAAGGGATTCTATGGTCTGCTTGTGCTTCCTGTGCTTGTTCATATTGCTATCTTATTCTTATTCATATTACTTGACTTTTGAGCACTTTGCTATGGTAGAGCTCTGCTTCCAAAATGGAGAGAGCTTTGTCCTAAATTGGTGGGGTTTTTAGACACTGTCTCTACAGCCCCCAGAAGTTATGGCACACGGGTCACACACCCCAGGACCACCACCCAAGGCTGTGATCCAGATCCAAGCAGGTTAAAGCAAGAGCAATTACCCTCTGAACAGTTGCTTGGTCCTCCTGAATCTGTAGGCCAGGAGCTCTGGAAGCTGCCACTGAGTGGTGGCTACACAGCCACTGTGCCTCCCATCACTTCTCACCCCAGCACCTGGGGCTGGACAGCTCTCTTCAGTCTCCACCCCCCCCCCCGTTCCAGCAGAGTTCCCCACTGACCTTTTACTTTGTCTTTGAAGTTTATGGGTTCAGAAGTCTGGAATCCACCACAGCTACTAATCATTTACTCTCCTAAAGTCTGCTCAGGCCGTTGCTGGTCAGGGCCACCCTGGACCTAAAACTGCAAGGCTCACGAGGGCTTGTGCTCTGCTCCCAGCATGCTGTGATAGACCCTTCCTGTCTACTTGCTAGGCTTCCTTCAGTGGGAGCTTTGTTTCTCTCTGTCACTTTGTGTGTTCTGTAACTCTAAAGTTTGTTTAGAGTCATTTTTTACATGTATGGGAAGAGATTGGAGTGGGAGCCCACACCAAGTTTGTGCTTCTACTCTGACACCTTGGCTCTGCCCCTCTATTTCTTCCTTTTTGTCTAAGAAGCTTGGCAAGGTCCACAGAAATTGTTAGTGATGGAAACAGCAATGCTGTGAGTGAACTCAGATGTCATAGAAATTTGCATACATTCCAGATTCAGGTTGTCTTTATTTTTGAAAGGTGCAATACATATTTACTACCTTGGAATGATGCTAAGTACTTTGACCATATGAGAAGACAGGACTTCCTGGAAAAAACCCTCATGTTGAGGGAAAGATTGAAGGCAACAGGAAAAGGAGATGGCAGAGGATAAGATACAGAGACAGTGTTATGGAAACAATGAACAATGAACTTGACAGAATTCTGTCAAGAACTGTTTGAGGTAGTGGAGAATAGGCTGGCCTGGGTTGCTATCATTCCATTATGAAAAGTTGGACATGATCGAACAACTGAGTAACAAAAACATTTTTAAAAGTTAACTAAAATGTCTGTGCCCTTTGACCTAGAGCCCCTACTATGAGGCACATATCCCAGGGAAATCAAAGATGGAAAGGAAGGTACTAGGTACACCAAGATATTCATAATAGCACTTTTTTTGTGGTAGAAAACCCTCACCCCTCCCTGTATAAGTGCCCATCACCTGGGGAATGGTTAAGCAAATTGTGGCACATGAGGGTAATGGAACATTATAGGACTAAAAGAATGGGCAAATTGAGAGAAGGTGTGGTACTGTTGAAAGTGATGGATTTGGAATCAAAGCCTGCTGAGTAAAAACCCTATCTTGACCACTCTACATGCATAATCTTGGGCAATCAAGACTGGGCAATCACTTATCCTTTCTCAGCTTCAGTTACCTTGATCATGAAATGAGAGGGTTGGATTACATGACTTCTCAGTTATCTTCCAACCCTTTAGAGGGAACAAAATAGAATGGAAAAATCTCACCTGAAAAGCTTTTTAGTTGGGGCAGCTAGGTGGCACAGTGAGTAGAGTGCCAGCCCTGGAGTCAGGAGGACCTGAGTTCAGATCCGGCCACACTTAACACAAAAACTAGCCGTGTGGCCTTGGGCAAGTCACTTAACCCCAATTGCCCTCCAAAAAGCAAAAAAAACAAAACAACTTTCTAGTTGTGTGAACCTGGAAAGTCACTTAATCTCTCTGGGGTCATCAGTTTCCTCACCTGTAACATGACGGGGATGGATCTCCAAGGTCTCTTCCAACTCTAAACCTACAATTTTTATGATCCCACAAATATGAAGAATACAGAAAAGAATGGGAAGGTCCATAGAAATTGATACAAAACAAAACAATCAGAAAACAGTACACACAATGACAGTAATATAAGTGGAAAGAACAAAAAAAAAACCCAAAATTGAACATTGTATGACCAAACCTTCCCCTAGAAAAGAGTCAAGAAAAGCCACCTGTCATCCTTCTTTGTAGAAGTTGGGGAATGATGACTATGTAATATTTTATGTACTGTCAGACAAAACTGATGTATTGGTTGCTTTTTCTGAATTCTATTTTCTCACTTTTAAACATTTTCTATTATAAAGTCTGGCTTTCTGGGTAGGAATGAAAGAAAGAAATATTCGGAAATGAAGGTGATCTAAAAACTTTATGTCAATAAAACATTTTTAAAAAATTCTTTTATTCTCCCCTGGAAGAAGAATGACCATTCTAGAATGGTGAGCATCTGAAAGTGAGGGAAATCATCCACAGGAGCTTTTTTTTAAAAAATAAGTTTTTTGTAATAAAGAACATCAAATGGTGCTTTTTACTCACCACAAAATCTTCTCATTTATGCTAGAGTAGCACAGTGACTTCTCATTCGTACTGGGCTTTGGAGAGCTCCTCCATGCTTTCTGGTGTGACTCACCATCATGGCTGATCTCTGCTTTTTTTTTTTTTATATCAACTGGGACACTCGCCTATACTTTCACTAGAGCTATGACAATCTGGGCTGAAAATCCAATTGTCCTATTTTATCTTCTTTGATAGATACAGGTAGTATTGTATCTCTAAAGTTCCCAAGGGTCAAAGGATTCCCATAAACTTTTTTAAAAGTCATAATTTTAAGTATTTATATTGATAAATAAGCTACAGCAGCACCTCACGTATTCAAAAGCTATTTATGTGGCAATCTCAGCTATTCATAATGTGACCAAGGACTAGGAAGTAAGCCAAAGAATCCTCAGAATGGCCACAATGAGGTAGGGAAGTGAGATGATTATAATCATAGTAACTTAGGAACATTATTTCAGCAGCAGGTTGAAGGATTGATTGGAGAGGCAATCTACTGGAGACAAGATCAATTGGGAGGCTATTAAATGGTCCATGCAAGAAGAGATAAGGGCCTGACCTGGAGTGGTTGCAGAGGGAGTGGAGAGGAATGGTTTGTAAAGGGATTTATGATTCTCATATTAATCGATATGTGTAGTGATTATACTATGTGGATATTTTAGAACTCCCATTTTCCCAGCAAATTCTGGCTTGGGAGTCAGAGACAGACCATAGCTTAAAATGATTAATCAAACCCTTGATATGCTCACAGTTCTGTATTCCTTAATGTTAACTGAACCAAATCAAAGACTGTAAAACCTGTTCCCATCACCGAACTCTGGTTTTGTCCCCCACCAAAGAATCATGATCTCCAAAACTTAAGAAATCAACTTAAGAACTGTTCCCACAGGATTCATGAATGCCTGCATTGCCTATTGCCTGCCATGGTAACGGCTAATAGTGATTATGTCATGGTCCAACCCTCTTGTGATTTTTTATGTATATAAAGCATTGCTTTGCTCCAGCAAAAGAAGTCCTCCCTAGGGAGATTTCATGGTTTGCAAACTGCCTTCCTCACTCTGAAATTAATTAAATCACTACCTGATTCCTGGCACACCTGCCTCTGACCTACTATGTTTTTGCCTCTGGCCATTCTCAGATTAGAGACTGGTCCAGTCTGGGCTACATTTAAAATTCTGTTAACAGGTTGGATACAAGGGATATTATGGAGATAAAAATATAACTTTTCCAACTTGTTCAGATGGGGGTCATCCTCTTTGGGAGAGGGCTTGGAGAAGGGTGTGAGAAATCAGTTACCTTTATTTCTAACCCAGCACCCCCAGCCACCACATAACAGCTAAAGCAGATTCATTTTCAAGTCTATTCTTCCTGCCCCAACAAGATAATGTTAGAGGCTAGGAGAAGAACTCTGATTTTCTCCCTTATTTTAAGAGAGAATATAGCCTTTTATTATACAATTAGAAATAAAACACTTAAACATGAAAACCCATTAACATAAACAAGAGTCAGCTGGTAGGTAAATGATGACATCAGATCCTCATAGGACTGTAGTTGTAGAGCTAAAATGAACATTAGAAACTATTTAATCCAATCTCCTCATTTCAAAGATGAGAAAATTGAGGACCAGAAAGATCAAGTAATTTTCTCATGGTCACACAGCTAATAAGTGGCCAAGGCAGGATTTGAACTCAGGTTTGACATTCTATCTATCCTCCTATACTCTTCCCACAGAATCATGCTGTGGTTTGGCTTGTAATTGTAATTAGGGAAAACGTGTCATAGAGCTTTGGTCACCTGGGGCAGGAGAGAGAATATCATTTAGCGATGTGACAGGGATGATGGAAGCAGAAGTGCAAACTTAATGGACTTCATGATTCTCCCTAGAGCTATCTTCATTTATTTGTATCCAGGCTTGGAAAAAGAAAAGCTGTATGTAGAGGTATTCCGTGGCATGCATAGCCGGTCCTGGTTTGTTCTCTCTCTCTCTTCTCCCCTTCTCACTTCCCCCTACCACACACTCAGACAGACACACACACACATTTACACCCACCCCCACATATATGCATATATCCACACATATACATATACATACATGCACATGTATGTCCAGTTGTTTCAGTCACATCTGACTCTTGGTGACCCCATTTGGGGTTTTCTTGGCAAAGATACTGGAGTGGTTTGCCATTTCCTTCTCGAGCTCAGATGAAGAAACGGAGGAAGACAGGGTTAACTGACTTGCCACAGCTAGAGTCTGGTGATATATTTGAACTTAGATCTTCCTGACTCCAGGCCCAGTGCTCTATCCACTGTGCCACCTGTCTCTGTGCTAGGTATATGATTTGGGACAACTCAGTTTACTTCTCTGAAGCAGCTCAGTTCCTCATCCATAAAATGAGCTGGAGAAAGAAATGGTAAACCACTCCAGTATCCTTGCCAAGAATAAGGCCACAAAGAGTCAGACAAGATTGAAAAATGATTCACTAAGAACAAAATTTACCTATCTAAGCCTCAGTTTTCTCAACTTTAAAACAGGGATAATAACACTTGCTTTACCCATCTCAGAAAATTGTTGTAAAGATGAAATTGGATATGTATATAGTGTTTTGTAACCATAAAGTACTATAAAAATGTGAGCTATTCCTATAATAAAGCACACGGGCAAATAAGATTTGAGCCAATCCTTCTCCCATCCCATCCCCATATCCTCCATGAATATTTATGATGCTTGATAATGCCTGATGGTTCAATGCACCTTTTACTTTGGCAGAGTAGATAAAGAACCATGCAGAGAGAGACATAGCAGGTGCAGGAGTGAAGCTGGGTACTGGCCAAAGCGGCTAGGACTTTGTTAGATATCTGAAAGGAAAGGATCCCTTGTGGTCTGCTAGTGCCACACAGACTCACCAGAGGCTGATGAAAGGGACTGGATCTATACTTCCAATAGTCCTGTGTTTCCTCTTCAAGTCATGGACTGCAGTAAGTTGTTCTGCAAATTTGTGGAGACTAGAAGCTGAACTTTTAGAGAAGAAAACAAGGTTTGCTTAGGGATGGAAGGAGGGGAAAAGCCTTCTGCAGTTGCTTCACTAAGAGCTCAATTATAAATCCTTTCTACATTTATGACAATCTTAGATAAACCCATTTTCTGTTTAATGCATGTTAGACTGAGTACTTAATAAACGCAATCTCTTAGCATTATATGGTTCTAGGATGATAGAAGGAAAGGCTGGACAAAGAAAGAACCTAGTTCTCTGACATTCACCTTCTGCTAGCACTGTGATATTGGACTAAAACACACAATTTAAATTATGACCATTGATGTTCAATGTGAAAAATGTGAAGTTCTCATCATTGATAACAGCTGAGTACATTTTATTGTATACCTTTTTTAAATTAAAAAGTAGCAACTGGTGAGTATATTCTGCACATGACTGTTCAACATTCCTTGCAGACGTCATCCAAATGACCTCAAGTAAAAGTCAGTGCCATCTTTCCAGTGAGTGGCAATCCATGGAAATGAAGAAGTCCAAAGAATGAAAGTGATTCAGATACTTGATGCTCTTCATATTGGGGACTACAAGCTCAGGAAGAATTCCAAATGGATCAAACAGTGTAAGTATTACATACCTCTTTATCTAGAGGGAAGGATCTGAAGTACCTTCTAATAATAATGATGATGATGATAGAGATGTAAAGCATCTAGGCACCAGCTAGACTTTTAACAATTAGTATCTCATTCGATCCTCACAACAACCCTGGGTTGTTGTGCTATTCTTACCCACGTTTTACAGTTGAGGCAAATAGAGGTTAAGTGACTTGCTCAGGGTCACACAGCTAGGAAGTTTCTAAGGCTGCTTTCGAACTCAGATCTTCTGACTCCAGGCCCAGCACTCTCTCCACAGAGTCACTTAGTTTCCCTGGAGATAGACACTATTAAACTACATCTCTCCTCTTCATTTCTTTGCTCTCAGATTTTTGCTATTCTTTCTTCTCATCATTTTGGAATTTTGGAGTCCTGCAAAAATTCTTTTATACGATACCTCTTCCACAGTTCCTGAAGTCTGAAGAGCTGGGTTCAAATGCTAGCCTTGACATTTAAAGCTGTGACTGTAGACAAGACATTCCACTTTAGGGAGGCACCTTACTCAAAGAAAGAGCACCAGATATGGAGGAATAGGACCTGGATTCAAATCCTGACTGCCTTTTACTGTCTGTGTGACCTTGGGTCTCAGTCGGCCTCAGTTTTCCTCAAAGTTAGGTCGTTGGGACTAAATGACTTCTAACATCTGGTTCACCTCTAAATCCATGATCCTGGAACCTCTTTTACTTAGTTTCTTCTTATGTAAAATGAGAATAATAATATTTGCACTAACACAGAGATCTGTAGGAAGGAAAGTTCTTGATAAAAAAATCAAGGCAGGGCAGCTAGGTGGCACAGTGAATAGAGCACCGACCTTGGTGTCAGGAGGATCTGAGTTCAAATTCGGCCTCAGACACTTAACACCAACTAGCCGTGTGACCTTGGGCAAGTCACTTAACCCCAATTGCCCTGCCTTCCCCCCTCCAAAAAGAAAAAAATCAAGGCACATTATAAACATTAATCATGATTATTATTCTTTGGGTGAAGGCACGGAAGACCCTAAATAAATGTATCATAGATTTGGAGCTGAAGGTACCAGTGAGGTCCCTTATTTTACTGCATGTACATTTTTTTTTTTTTGCTTTTTGGAGGGCAGTTGGGGTTAAGTGATTTGCCCAAAGTCACATGACTAGTAAGTGTGTCAAATGTCTGAGGCCAGATTTGAACTCAGGACCTGTGCTCTATTCACTGTGCCACCTAGCTGCCCCTCGCATGTACATTTTATTATGAGAGGATTTCCCCTCCTCGTTTTACCATTGAGGTATCTTCTCTGTCACACAGGTAGAAATTGGTAGAGGAAGGTCCTGAACTCAGTGCCCATCCATTGGGAGAGATGTTTGTGGAGCAGTCTCTCCCTGTCCCAATATGTTTACGTTGCAAGGAGAGTCTACTTCAGTGTCACTGGGTTTGTGTTTGTGTGCAAATGTATGCCTCTCCTGGTGTACTTGTGTGCCCAGAAGGACAAGTTGGGCACGATGTTGCCATTTCCCAAAAGTAGAAGGAAAATTTGAGAACTACAGTGACAGATCCACAGAAATTCTGCAGTTGGTATGTTGGTCATTTGGCTTGATAAACAATACTGGCTGAATCTCACAGTCATCCTGGCAGGGAAATAGAGGAACCTATTTGCTATTTTCTACTTCTAACTTAATCTAATTCTTTAACAATGGCATTATGAGTGGGAGGATCTCTCTAACCTGCTGTCCTTATTCCATAACCTTCTTTCCTAGCGAATGTCTCCAAAATTGACATACAAATATCCAGATGGATAGAATGTTCTAATTTGTTGAAATCAATCCTTGTGGATGCATCATTATTTTATTGTGTGTCATTTTTTGGTGCCCATGTCCCTCCTAATATCACTGAGTTTTATATATGTCCCCCCAAAAGAATCACTGTCAACCTTAATTCAGTTAGATAGTAATTATACTAACAGAATTTTACATGCCATATTTGCATTTGGAGATATAAAGCAATTACCTTTAATGGAAAACTCCTTTTGCAAGAGAGTTAAATTCTGAACTGAGCAGCCTCCCAGACACAACACAGCACTAACCAAAAATGCATTCTGATCCACCAATTTGTATCACTCTAAGCCATTAGAGACAAAAGGACAAAGTGAACTTATTCATGAGAAGCCAAGGGAAAAAATACCCAGAAAAGTTAAAACTAGAAAACATTTACAAAAATGGTGTATGTTCATCTAGCAAGAGGAGCCTTCTAAATTAAAACCAAATGAATGATTTTAGTGAAAAACTGCATACAAAGAATCATATGGAATCAGTACTCTTAAATCTGGCTACCATATTTTCCTTAAGCAGCAAAGTTGTATGATTCCCATTTTATAGATGAGAAAACTGAGATTCTTTGAAGTTGTGACCTGCTCAAGATCATATAGCTAGTAAGAGGCAGGGGGAATGGGAGATCTAAATTTGGATGCACATTATACAGAGTTAATTAAGTGTTAATGATGATAATTACATTTCCATGAGAAAAAAAATGAAGCCTAACTTCCAATTCATTAAAGAATTTTATAGGGATGTATATCTATTTTTAAATTAATTTACCTTTGTGAGTTTGTTTGCACTTTGTACTTGATTCTCACATAAACTATAATATTCTATGATATTATATCATGACTAACTTTGATAGACTTAGCTCTTCTTAGCAATCTAAGGATCTAAGACAACTCCAAAAGAGTCATGATGGAAAATATTGTCCAGAGAAAGAACCATGGAGTCTGAATGCAGATCACAGCTTACTATTTTACGTAGAATTTTTACTTGTATTTACTACAACATATTCTAATTAGCTTATAGATCTGTGCTGTCATTGATGAAGGTCTTCCTTCCCAGGATACATAACTAACCCATGATTGTTCATCCTGTTCAACTCTTGTCCATGTCTTCCCACAGGGTGCCACCCAACTTGCTGGGGGCCTTTCTTATTTCTGGAAATCACAAAGACCAATGAAACACACAGACTATCTGCTATCCCTTGTGCTCATCATGTGACCAACTTATATTTTTTTTCTCATGAATTTATTGGATGATATCCTTTATTATGCTTTGCTTAAGTAGTTCCCTGTTTTTAATGTATAGAAGACCACTCATACCTAGCATGCATCATTCTATTCCTTGTTTCTGTACAGTATAATTGAGAAATTATGGACACATATAAAGATGAATATAAACTTTTAGAAAACAAGGAAAACTAAGGAAGAGGGAAAGAGGAAAAAATTGAATAAAGAAAATTTCTTTGAACAATTTTTCTTTTCATCTCTCATCTACAAATCCATCTCCAAAAATTGCCTCCCAAGATCTGTCTCTTTCTTTCCTTTTTTAATTGAATTTTACTTAAAAAAATCAATTTATTTTTCGTTTTCAACATTTGCTTTCATAAGATTTGGAGTTCTAAAATTTCTTCCCCTCTCTACTCTCCCCCTTCCCCAAGACTGTGCAATCTGATATAGGCTCTACATATACATTCATGTTAAACATATTTTCACATTAGTCATGTTGTAAAGAAAAATTAGAACCAATGGGAGGAACCATGAGAAAGAAGAAACAAAGCAAAACAGAAAAAAAGAGAGTAAATAGTATGCTTTGATCTGCATTCAGACTCCATAGTTCTTTCTCTGGATGTGGATAATATTTTCCATCATGACTCTTTTAGAGTTGTCTTAGATCCTTAGATTGCTGAGAAGAGATAAGTCTATCAAAGTTAGTCATGATATAATGTTGCTGTTACTGTGTACAATGTATTTTATTTTTCAAATGAAGATTCCATGTTCCTCCCTCTCTTCTCCCTTCCCTGTACTGAGAAGGCAAGAAAAATAAACCTTTTGTTACAAGTAAAACAAATTCCTGTATTGCTTTGCCCTTTCTTTCAAATTTGCTTCTTCCAGATTTTGCAAAACTTCTGGAAAATCTTGATTCATCTTTATGCTTTCTTTTAGATAAATGAAGCAATTTGCCATTTCTTGACCTTATTTCCATCTATCTAGACATTAAAAATCCCCACTGAACCTTTTAAGATACTTCTCTACATAGCACAAATAAACTGTTGATTCTCAGCCAACTTTTTTAAAAAAGTCTGAGCCCAAGAAGTTAGCATCAAGGAAAGACAATTAACAAATTTTAAAATATTTTTTTGTGTGTGTTTATAGCCTATTGTGAGTACCAATTGCTTTTTGGTTTAAAATAAATTGGTAGACCTTGAAAAAAAAAAGGTAGCCAACAGTATATTTCTTCCATGTTTTTTTTTCC
Source organism: Petaurus breviceps papuanus (assembly GCF_028583685.1). Classification (NCBI taxonomy): domain Eukaryota; kingdom Metazoa; phylum Chordata; class Mammalia; order Diprotodontia; family Petauridae; genus Petaurus; species Petaurus breviceps. The sequence goes on along the minus strand of NW_027185715.1, from coordinate 9,537,413 downwards.
TTCTTGGAGACTTGGAAAATAAAGTTTATTATGAACCATATATATAAAAGATGGAAGTATCATGCATGCTGATTAGTGTATTAGGAAGATTGGAATTCCAAACCTACCTCTGACACTTAGCTCTCTGTTAACTTTGGACCAGTCACCTTGGACAGTGCTTTGAGCATAGTAGGGCACTTAACAAATCTAATTCTGCATATGTAACTTTTGGAGATGGTTTGTATAGGAGTTTGGATTAAAATGTGTCAATATTTTTTAAAAAGAAAAATATCCACTTCCTCTTCAGAATTAAAAAACAATCTTTTAAACAATTGTTATGAAGATGTTATGTCATGAATTTTTTTTGTACCTATTCAGTGCTTCCTTTGAATAATAGCTTCAAGGAGAAAATTATCATTTCCATATGAGTAGCATGAATTATATTGCATATGGCGTTTTCCTGACCCTTCTAGTTTAAATTCTTGCTCGCTGTTTTATTCTAATGCAATCTAGAAAAACTTAACAAAATCATGTAGCGATAATATATTTTTTTCAGAGCCCTCCATCATTGGTTCCAACCTGCCTTTCCTATTTTCCCCCACCCTACTTTCCAAATTGTGTTCTTCCAAAAGAAACTGTTTCCCCACTTTCCAAATATAACTGAGACAAAACAGAGCATGTGCAAAGTCATCTTTCAGCATTCTGGTTACATGCGTTGGTTTGCTGCTACCATTTCCAGGAGCTAACTGCTGGCAAAGGAGGAATTTCTTTAAAATATCTTTCATGTCTTTTATGTTTTTCAGAATTTCTTGTCTGGGTAAGAAACTTTTGCTGGGCTGGAGGGGATTTAGCACTTTCCCTTCTTTATTTTACACTAGAAGCCCTTTGCTCTAATCCCCAGGGCACACAATGTGGACTGACTTCCTAGGGGAGCCTAGTCTCTCTTTAGAGGGATTAAACTCTCTCTTCTCACACTGTAACTCATTTAAATCCACACCTCAGTGCCTCGAGGAAAATTGCTCAAGGCTTAGGTTTCTGGCTCCTGTCTAGGGTCTCCCCAAAGTGGGGGAAATAGAAAGGTACTCAATGTACAATTTAAATCAAGTAAATGACAGGCATTTATTTTACTCACTTGAAAGAAATGTTAAAAGACACAAAAGACTCATTACTCATTGGTGATAATTAAGCCTTCACTGATGTCGTAATTTAAAGAATTTTATGTTCAAATAATTTAGAGGTTACTACATGGTGGAGAGAAATAGAGTGTTGAACCTGGAGTCAGGAAGACCTGAGTTCAAATATAGCCCTAGACATTTATTGGTTGTGTGACTCTGGACAAGTCATTTAATCCAACTACCTTAGTGGGGGAAATATTAACCCCAGTTTTAAAAATGAGCATAAGAACACCTAGCTCTAATGATTGTTGTGAGGAGGAAATAATACAATATATGTAAAGTGTTTTCAAAACTTTAAAGTAAAAAAAATACTAATTATTACATTGAATTTTGTGGTTACTTATCTGAAAAGAATCTTTAAATTTATGGAACTTTGTCAGTTACCTGTGTTTCCTCTTTGACCCTGGTGGCTCACTTTTTTGATTGGTCATTGCCTCTCCTAGATCAATATTTCAGAAAAGCCCCAGGCATGTTTCTCTTCCCTCTCTCTTTTCTGAGAACCAAGAACATCCTTCATAGACCCCTTTTCTTCTCTGCCTACTCACTCTCTGGGTCTGCAATCAAGAACCACTAACCATGATCAAATCAGTTCTGCATTTGTTCCTGGATGAAGTGGGTGAAATGAGAAGTAAGTGGTTCCCTTAAAAGCTGTTTCTCCTCCTGTAAATTAAAATTGCATGAGATCATAGATAAACTCTCTCTAGAGGAAGACTGGTATCTGATAATAATACCAGACCAACCAGACACCTGTTGTCTCCTTGTCCTGGGGATCACTTGCCACAATCAATTTTGATCACTTCAAGTTTATAAACAAGGGGGAGAAGTGATACAATATTAGCAATGTCCTTACTTATTGTTTTATTCCTATTTAACAACTGTAATTGCATGCTTAAGTAATTTTTAGGATTAGGGTTGTCCAAAGTGGGTTTTTTTTTTTGCAATAGTAAGATACTATTATTCAAAACTATTCATCTCTAGTCTGTTTATAGAAGATGACATATTCTATTTCTGACAATGAAGGTGGGGGCCTTATAAGACTGATCTATCACAAGCAAGATAAATCAACTCAAATATTTCTTTTACAAATTTTAAAAAAATATTTCTAATAAATGTAAATACAGCTGTCAACTTGGAAAACAATTAGGACAATATAGAATAGTTTGATGATGGTCAGTCAGCATCTGAAATTGCATTATAAAGCAAATAAAATAGAGGATCCTAAAAATGCCACAATATCTCTTCTGCTCAGTGCTTATGTCTAAATATTTGCAAGTCTGGAAGATTAATATTTAATGCTGATGCCCAGAATCATCTGTCATTCAGTTCATAGACTATTCTAACTCTGCTAGAACTGTTGATATTAGAAACCCTTTCTGAACCACTGGACAATTGCATAATTTCATGGATGTGGTGATAGATTGACCTGTATTTTGACCTGAATGTATGTGCATAGGGCAGGCGTTTATGTGTGCATGTGTGGGAGGCAAACTGGAGAAGGGGATGAATTTCCTGAAAAATGCGAGCCATTCACAAACCATCACCATAAATTATCTGGTCATAAAGGGTGTCTTTTATGGGGAAATCCCAGTGTTATTACTGAAGGCTGTCATCATATTGTCACGTACACATGCAGAACATCTGTGAATAATTGCATGAAAACTATGGCAAAAGCATATGGTTGAAGTCTTGGAATTGATTCTGAAAGCAAAAAGTCTGTAAAATGGAATACTAGCTATGTAGGAGTAGCCACTCACCTTTCTCTGAGAACTGACTAAGAAGGTCTTCAAGATTCAGTACTGATTTTTGTTCTATTGGTTTTTGTTCACTCTTTACCTCATCATTTCATATTCTCTTAGAGTTGGAAAAGTCTTCAAAGGGCATGGAGTTTGCCCCCTGTCCAAAATCATTAATGTCCTCTATCTCTATCCCCAAAGCTACCTATGACCTTAGAATGTCCCAAATTAACATGATCTGTGTTGCATTGTATATATATTTAGTTGAACATTCCCCAATTACATTTTAGTCAGATTGGTGCCAATTTGGGAATTCTAAGGCTGGCACTGGTCCCAAGTTTGACACCTCTGCACATTACAACAGTCAAAAAAAAGTGGTAAGCCAGCTCCCTGCCTTGCTGGACAGAGAATTCAATGACGTCATAATTTCTATTTAGGGATAGCTCTAATTGTTAGAAAGCTCTTACTTCAAACTAAAATATCCTTCACAGTAGCTTCCACTCATTGTTCCTTTGGTACCAAGCAGAATAAGTCTCAATGCAAAGATCTGAAGATAGAGATCATTTCCCTCCACCCCACCCCAATCCTTTTCAATTAATTTTTCAAAAGAACTTCAGTGCACCTAGTTCTATTTTAATCCACTGTGTCAACAATCACAGTTCTGCCTCAGTTATTTGCAAAGCACAGATTATGAGATGTTACTCTTTCTGGCAGAGTGGGGTTATAATAATAAAATAATAAGAGGTAAAGCACTGTTTGAAATCACTAGCTCTTATTCTGACATTTACTAGCCCCATAATTTTTTGGCAACTTAAGTCACTTCACTGGTCTGAGCCTTAGTGTCCTTATCTACAAAATGAGGACATAATTGTACTATTTTACTTACAGGCTTGTTAAAGAACATGCTCTGTATCTTTGGGGAGGGGGGAGGAGAGGAATCAGGACCTACAATTATACCCATGTACAGAATTTTCAATGAGAAAACCCTTTCCACAAAAGTAGACAAGCAATTCATCAGTAACTCAGTCTTAAAGAGTTCTAAAAGTAGTCATCAAAGGCAAGATTTTAACCTGGGTCTTTCTTATTTCAAAATTACTCCTCTATTTACTACACTGCCCCTCTTATCTACAAATGATAAGTTCACTACAATGAAATGAAGGAGGATTTGACTTAAAAAAAAAAAGAAATTGACAGCTATCACGCAGGTCTAGGAGATAGCAACAACACATTCTCTTGAATTAGTTGATCATGTTCCGATTTTGGAGATGAGTGTTCTACAAGTATGTATTGTTAGAGCTGAGTCCATGATGGGTATATGGGAACTAAAGCCAATGGAATTGACAGGAGTGATCATTGACAGAAATTGAACATGAGTGCTGTGCGAATCCCCAGCAAGTCATACCAGGATTTAGGAGACTGGGATGATGAAGTCATGGAAAATATAAATATATGACTGACTTAGCTCTGATCACTAGCAATAACTGCATGGGCGAGTGCTCAAGAGTATCAATGAATGCAGAATCTGAATGTGAGTGTAATGAATGGCAAGTGAGATTATTTAGGGGTTTGTAATTATAACATTGAACAAGATATAACACATGTTTTGCAAACCTTAAAGCATTCTATACTAGCAATTGATGGTGATGATGATGAAAATACAACCACAGTTGAGTTTAAGGAATTGGTGGGCCCCCACCAACATGTCATCCTGCTGACTCTTGAAGAAATGGTTAGGCTCAGAGAGTGATGTAGACTACCTAGGATACCTTAGGGTAGAAGAGATTGGAAAAGAATTGCTAGGTCTTTTGTTAATAATATACCTAGCATTTATATAGCCCTTTAAAATTGGCAAGATACTTAAGAAATATTATCTTATTTTAACTTCACAACAATCCTGGGAGGTAGGTCCTATTGTTACACCCATTTTATGTATGAGAAAACAGGTTATACAGGGTCATACAGCTAGTAAGTGTCTAAAGTGAGAGATTTAAATTTAGGTCTTCCTAATTCTAGGCCAGGCTCTATGCTACCTAGATGTGTAGTTCAACACCCAGAGCCAGTCCTCAGTATCTAACGGAACCATCTTTCAAGCTTCCCTTCCAGGTTTGGTAAGAGCTTAGAAGACAAAGTCGAATTTAAGAGGCTTCTAGGTGGCATAGTGAATAGAATGCTGGTCTGGATGAACTGAGTTTGAATCTTGCCTCAGATACTAATTAGGCAAGGCCTTTAATTTCTCTAAGCCTTTAATTTCCTCATTTATATAATGATGGGGTTAAATCTGGTGGCCTTTAAGGTTACTTTTATCTCTAAACTGGTTCTACATTGTGCTTTGTCTATACAGAATTTTTGCTAATTCTGCCATAAGGGTTAATCTTTGCTAAAGGCTCTGCTAAAAACAAGAAGGAAAAAAAATAGTTGAGTCACAGAGTTAATATGATGTCACAAGAGTCAAGGTGGTGTTCCTTTTTAGGTTCTCTCTGTGTTGTCAGAAAATGTAGAAATAAACTGTGGGTGACTTTACTACTTTTCTCAGAGTACTAGAGGAAAGAAACAGTTGCTGCCAATATAGCCAGGACTATTTCAGCAGATAAAATCAGAAAGAAATGGGAGATTACTGCTGGTATTTGAGCCTGGCCAATCATCTTGCTGTTATGAAGTATGTTATCCTTAGAAAAGGGAGAGTCAGGTGGAACCAGGTGTGTTGTGAGGCTCAAATGAGATAGTGGGTGTAAAGCACTTTACAAACCTTAAAGTGTTATATCAATGTCAGTTATTATGATTATTATACTTCAGTTACCAGTCCTTCAGTCTGAGATTCTACAGAATTCCTGCTGAGCTTAAGCAATGTTCATAATACAATACAGAGGTGTGCTGGTAGAGGTTTAATAATCAGGTACTCTTGAAACAAAATGTATGCACAAACACTTTTAAGTTTAATTTGTGTTATTAACACTTTCTTAAGTATAGACAATCAACAAACCAATAGATCAAGCTTTGATTTGAAGTTATTGCTGATGGCTGAAATGTAAATACTCATGCTGAAAATTAAATTATGGGCTCTCATAACCCAGTTAGGTTAGAAATAGCTCAAACTCCTGGTGTAACTTGCTCATGGTGGGATAATGTAGCTCTGGGAGCCTTGTGTTTCACAGTGGTTTAAGGTATCTAAGGGGCAAGATTATACGTATCTCTTATCTCATTGCGGGAAAATCTTAAGCATGAGGCTGATGAACTGCCTGACATCTTCTGCACAGAGCACACCCAAAGGGGTGAAGATGAAATGAATCTGTTACAAGGTTAGTTACAGCTACATCCTTGAGAGTATTTTTGTAGCCAGTCCCTCTCTCTTATGATATTCAGAGTCAGAGGTTGTTGGACCATCACATATAAAATCTTTTTAAAAAATATTTTCCACTTAAGAAAATTGACTTCCCCTCCCACCTCTACATCACTAATTACGGAGAAAAAAAGAAAAACAAAATTCTTGTGCCAAAAATGTATAGTCAAGTAAAACAAATTCCCATCTTTTTCCATATTCCAAATCTGTCTATCTATCTATCTATCTATCTATCTATCTATCTATCTATCTATCTATCTATCTATCATCTATCTGTCTGTCTGTCTGTCTGTCCGTCTATCCGTCCGTCCATCTGTCCATCTATCCATCCATCCATCCATCCATCCATCCATCCATCCATCCATCCATCCATCCATCCATCCATCCATCCATCTATCTAATCTATCTATCTATCTATCTATCTATCTATCTATCTATCTATCTATCTATCTATCTATCTATCTATCTATCTATCTATCTATCTATCTATCTCTCTATCTATCTCTCTATCTATCTCTCTATCTACCTACCTACTATCTATCTAATTGTGTGACCCAAGTCTATTACTTCTTTGGTCAAGAAGTAGGTAGCATGTATCATCATCAAAGAATCAAGGTGAGGTCCTATCACTGTAACTGAGGTTACAGGACCTGCGTCACACAAGATCCAAAATGCTGGCAAACTTATGTACTATTGTTGTATTGATAAACTGCTGAAGAAAATATTTCCTCCATAGCCACCTGGTGGGTTCCCCCTTCCTGGTTCCAGCCACATAGTTGTCTCAAGGGTCTCCTAGAAGTCCAAAATAAAAGAAGCAAGAATTATTTCCTGGCCAACAAAACTGATGAACTGACTCTACTTACTATTTCTACATTCTATAGTAGAACACAGAGGGAGCTTCAGAAAGTGGTACCTGTTTTCCAGTTATTAGGTAAGACATGAAAGGAAACGTCATCATAGAAGAGCCAGGGTCTGCAACTTGGTAGAATATTAAATGCCAGAGGGTTCCAAAGGGCAACTTTCCCTTTGGGGAAGTTGGGCCAGTGGGCTTCCTGTAGGAATTTTGTTCCTTTTATGTTCTCATAGGAGTGTGTGTGTGTTGGGGGGTTGGGGTTGGAGGTGAGCACATGCATGTGGTCTACAACCTACAGGGATTTTTATGATGAGGTTTTTGCCTTGGGGATTCTTGCCTCAGTAAAAGAACCAGTTACAGACTGCTTGTCCTTTGTCTATCTAATGACACCCAATGCTACAACTTATACAATTCTGTCCGATCATAGATATAAATGACTTCAGAATAGTATTGCTGTTTCATCAAGTACTGGACCAATTACATGAAATTCCAGGTGGAATACTTTTTCTTTCAGAAACTATAATACCCAGATGATTATTGAACCATGCACCCTATTTTTCAAATTCAATTTTATCCTAAAGTTAAAGGTCCCACTAAAACCAATGGAATATAAATCTGTATTCATACAGAGCTTTTCTTCAATCTTTATTATGCAGTTGAAGCAAGCATTCCTTGAATCTAGTTGAGATACAAAGACACCAAAATGTCTTTCAGCTTTTAAGACAGCTGGATGTATTTTTATCATTTCTGTTAATTTTAGGAATTATGATCCGTTTAGTTCAGAAACCATTTCTCCTAAAGTGTCCTCATACCAAATGCACCAATGTCCAAGTGTCCTCTGTGCAATAGTTTTAAGAAGCTCTTAGCAGTGCCAATATAGTTATAACATCATTTATCTGGCATTTTCCTAGGCAAATTAGCATTTCTTTGCTTATTGAGTGTGGTAGCAGTTTAAATAATCAACTGAAAGTTTTGCTGTGAGTTGCAGAAGGACAGATCATTGTAGAATGATAGAGAGAGGACTTTTTGAAGTCATGGAGTCTGTACTCCATCAGTGCACTACTTGAACTCTTTATATTATCTCTCCAAGCCAAGGACTCTGACCCCCTCATATTGAACTCATTTACGCATTACACATTTAGTAAATTTTTTAAAAATGAACCAACAGATCCCATGCAGTATTCGACCCACTTCCAACTTTAATGTAATGCTCTGAGATGTGTGCTAATTTGTATTTTGGAACCACTGAATTTCAAAATTGGAAAACATTTTAGTTGATCAAATTCTACATCCTTATTTAACAAATAAAGAATTTCAGTGATTTGTCCAAGGTCACATGGCTTGATGAAAGATAGAGTTGAGAAGAGAAATGAATCAGGTTTCCTGCCCTCTAGGACAGTGTTCTTTCCATTACAACATATTTCTTCCATGTAAGTAAATTTTAAAAAGTCTCTCAAAAAGTTGTGCGATGAATCTCTTCCTCACTCAAAATGAAAAGTTTTAAATGAATTTTGAATGTAATATAGAGTTTGATGTCAAATTCTCTAAACATGGAATGCTACTTTTATTGCCTCACAAAAGCTAGAGCAAAAAAATTTTTTGGTCTTTGTTTACTTTTAGTTTACAAGTTTCAGTTCCACAATTCCTTGAGTTGTGTCTGTAATTGTGTACAGATTTCTCCTGGTTCTACTCTTCTCACTCAGCATCAGTTTGCATAAGCCTCTCCAGGTAAATATGAAGACCATCTGCTCCTCGTTTCTTAAAATACAATAGTATTCCATTACATTTATATACCACAACTTGTTTAGCCATTTCCTATTGATAGGCATCCCCTTAATTTCCAATTCTTTTCCACCATAGAGCAAAATTTTAACAAGAACATAATTCAAATCCCTTCAGTTTCTAGTTATCCTGTAATAATTTTCCCAATTACACAGGCATGAAAACCATGGAGTACAAAGGAATAATTCATCTATATGTATTTTATCATTTTCTTTGGTGTTTGCTATGAGCAATTGAAGAGAATTGCCCATCTTATTTTATCCAAAATTCTTGTAATTGAAATGTAGAAATTTGGGGAATGGTGACTTTTTATTGCTACTGTTTCTACATCTCTTCTTCCCTCTCTTTCTTGTTCAAAAGGACACAATGATAAAATACATCAGGCCATAAAAGACAGGCAGAAAACTCTCCTCTAAATCTCTGTCCTGTAGGGTACTGGGCTAATGGTTAAACTATATCTTGCTGTGGCCAAAAAAAGGCTATTGTGGAGATGTCAGGGCCTATAATCTCAGAAGCAGAAAATTAAAACACTCGCTTTACTTAAGTCTTTGGTTGGTAGCAATTATATGTTCCTCATAATTGAAGCAGCAGGTCTTCCTCCTACTCTGGTAAAATGAAGTAAAGAGCTTGTTCCAACCCTGACTCCATCTTCCTTTGGCCTTACATCTCTGAAGAGGTCTGTGCAGCCCAGGGAACATTCAAATAGAATAGCCAAGTTCATGGTGAGTCATCAGTGGCAAAAGTAATAGACTGGGAGAAATCCAGAAATCTGCATGTAATTACTGGTTGTGACAGTAACATTCCATAGGCTTTACCTGCAAATCATCTTCCCCACTTTGAGCTTTTGTCCCCTTATTTGTAAAATGAGGGACTGGGTGATCCATAAGATGTCTTTCAGCTTTTAAATTCTTTGATCCTCTAATCATACACCTGTCCTAAATATTGTATAAATATTTAAAGGACTTCCCTAAACAGGTTTGTGACATACTTACACAGGTATGGTGGGAAGGAGAGCTGGGTGAATACTTTCATTCATTGTCTGATCACTTATTTAACAAATCACAATGAATATCTGTTGTATACAGCAGGCAAAAATCTAACTGTAGAGCTAATATATGTGTTACATGGAGAGCAGTTATAAAACATATGAATAATTTCAAATTAACACATTAGAAACTACATACTTAAGTCCCTAATTCATGAACAGATATTTGTATTGGTATTTAGGCAATGTTTTTCAACAGCATCAATGTCCTGGAGAGCAAGGAGTGATTTTTCAGGAGTGGCTTTCAGGACTCTGGCAAGTAAGAAAAGTTCATCCAGCACTTGGGCCATATCTGGACATGAACTTGATAAGACCAATGCTTTTTAGGAATGGAGCTAACTTCCTGTTCCCCAAGAAGGTATAGGGAACAGTACAGCCCTCAAATGTTGGAGGAAATGTTTGAACATTTGTTTTTGTTATATCTTTGAAGTAAATATTCTTGTGTAAAAGTGACCTAATGATAAGTGGTAAAATAGAACTGGTAGTACTAGTCACCATTCCCTAAAAAAGTGGGGGAAACACAGGTAATGGAGGTTTGATACAGTGTCAAAGGAAAGAGACACTCCATAATCCTCTTGGGGTATCCCAAAACCCTCTAGGGCAGATATAGAACACCTGGCCTTGAGAGAGTGGGGCCAGAGCATACATGCTAAAATTCTTGTAGGACAATTAAGCAAATATGTGGTCTAATGCTCTAAGAGTTAATGAAAGGCCTCTTAACTCTGAGTGTGCCAATTGGCATTTAGATAAAATTATTAAGAATCTTAGTAAGTAGTGTCTCTCCATACCAGTTTTTGTATTTCCTCTTTCATCTTGTTTTGAGGAATGTCACTGGGGAGCATGCCTAATTATTTCAGTTTTTATGTATTAGCATAATTCTATCTTTATTTTACCACAACTCTTTGTTATTATTAAATTTGCATTGGAATGGTATTTGTGGAAGGACACTATGGAGTGGATAGACTGCCACGTTCCCTTAGATTTCTTAGGTAGAGAGAAGGAGGAAGGTCAAGTTTTTTAGGGAAGCATGTACCACTTTTATAGGCCCATAAATATCTTTGAGCTTTCTGTAATCAGTAGTAATGGAGTTCCTCACTTCCTCAGTGGAGATTCTCCACAATTCAGAGACGGGGAATCAGAGAAGAGCCAGATTAGTCACACACTAACACAGTCCCCATAATATAGTAATTGCTCAAGTTTAAGCCATCCTAGGTTTCCTCTCCTTTTGCCAGAGACAAACCAAAGCTGATAACTTCTGCCAGAGTTATTGCCTCTATAAGTCTACACAGACAGGATGGGCTATCCTCAAACCTTTCTGAGTAACTAAGACTCAAGAAACACACACACACACACATATCACATCACATCACATCACATCACATCACATCACATCACATCACATCACATCACATCACATCAATGGACAAGCATGAAAGAAAATTCCAGGCATCTATGAGTCAGGGAGGAGTCCATGAGTCCCAGATCTCGAATGAACAATGTCCATCAATCAAAATGCATACATTGCAAAAATGTACCCTAAAATTCTTGAATGAATGATCTTGGGTCCACAGAACATGAGTAAAGACCTATTCCCTTAAAAAAATTCTCTTTCCGATAATTAAGTTGCACTTGAGCAAAGTAGTAAATGACATGTGAACCCCTGGGCTATGTAAGGAGGACTTCTGGGTATGGGATGGATTGGCTTGCAGAGACTGCTTTGCTGTGACTTGTTTTTGTTGCCTTCCATTCTACAGAGGTCTTTACTTTCTTTACCCAATAAAATATAAAAAAATATTTCACATATATGTAACTCCTCATAATTAAAAATGTTTTCTTCCCAATAACACAATGAATTACTGGGTTCAATAAATATTATCTTTACTTTATGAGTGAGGGAATTGAGGCTTAAGGAAGGGAAAGGCCTTAAATGCCTTACTCACAAGTATTAGGGGAAGAATTCTGGCAGGCAGCACTTGCATGTTTCTAATCATTTTAGGAGCATATCTCCTCCTACTCTGATAAAGTGAAGTAAAAGTCTTGTTCCAACCTTGACTCCTTCTTCCCTCGTCCTTAGTTACAACTCTGAAGGTGTCTCTTTAGCTAAGGAAGCATACCAATAGAATAGACAAACTCATGGTGAGTCAATACATTTATCCCTTCCACATTATGAGAGTCAGGGGTACAGCACCCCCATGATTTGGAAAATGTGTGGAAAATTTTTTGGCCCTCCCTTTGTACCAGGGAAGAAGTCTGAATTATCATGGTATTAATAGGTAAAATGTTGGGGAGGCCAGGTGGTGCAGTGAGTAAGAGCACCAGCCCCAGTGTCGGGAGACTCAGGATCGGTTCTGCCCTCAGATACTTGGCACCCACACAAAATAACTGGCTGTGTAACCTCGAGCAAGTTACTTAACCCCAATTGTTTAGGGGTGGCCAGGTGGCTCAGCGAGTAAGAGCACCGGCTCCAGTGTTGGGATGACCTGGATCAAATCCAGGCTCAGATACTCAGCACCGCACCCAGAAATAACTGGCCACGTAAGCTTGAGCAAGTTACTTAACCCTGATTGCTTTAAAAAAAAAAAAAGATAAAATATGTTGATATTATACAATGCTCTATATATGTTTTATGCATTTCTAAGTTTCTGAACTGTTTCTGTATTGTCTGCTGGCCTTTATGTGTCATCTACAGCTTCTGCAAAACTTCCCCCAATTTTCCATTTCATTACTTATATCAACCTGTGATATATCAGAACCCTTATATATCAAAACTGCGATGGGGAAAGTCACAATGTGGAAGGGATAACTGTAGCTGTAAAAAAAAAACAGCTATTAAGGGGAAAAACTAGGAATTCATTTCCAAATAAATTGATCTATCTCTTCTCTCATACCCAGGGAAACATCCCTGCTAGACACTATTTAAATAAGCCAAAACAAAAGCAGATGTTCATAACTGAATATATATTCTTTTTCTGAAGCTCCTGTCTAACAGTAGCAATGATGAAAATATCATCTATTCCCCTAAGGTCTTCAGGTTTTTGTCCTGGATTTCATAATTCCTAACAATGCTTTCTGGGTTTCTTTGTTCTCACATAAACTATTAGGAATGTCAGGTATGGCAAGAATTGGGAATTTTTCTATCAAATTCTGCCTTAATGTTTTGTGAAGATGAAATGTTATTTGGTCAGGTGAGCAGATAGTTGCTTTGGTAGCCCTCAGCAGGAGATCACCAAATATCATCACTCGTATCTATCAGAAGATAACTAGATGGCCTTCCTCCTGATGTCACTGGAGGATCCACATCCTTACTTGATGTCTAAGACACTGATTCCTCCTCAGACCCTCCTCTCTGATATTTGTTCTTTGCAATTTGACTTTCAACTTCACTCAAAAGAAGCTACTCTTGTCAAAGTTGCCAGTGACCTCTTGACTGCCAAATCTCATGGCCTTGTCTTTTTTCACATCTCCATGGTATTTGGAACTACTGATCATCCTTTTCTTCTAGACACTCTCTAATCTCTGGTCTTTCATGATATTGCTCTCTCCTTGTTTTCCTACTTTGTGTCTCATTACTAATTCTATCTCTATAGTTGGTTCATCACCAAATGCCCTTTCCCTAACTGTGAGTGTGGTCTTTTACTCCTGGTTATCCTTTGGATACTCTATAAATTGCTAAAGTACTTTTTAAACTGTGGTGACCAGAAATGACTCTAGTACTACAGAACTGATTTAACTAGAACAGAGTATAAAGGAACAATCACTTCCTTATCCCCAGAAGCTATACCTCTCAGTGCTAAGGGTAGAATTAGCTATTTTAGCTGCCAAATCATGCTGCTGATCAATACTGAGTTTACAATAACTAAAAACCCAAGATAATTTTCAAACAAGCTACTGTCCAACCATATCTCTCCCATTTTTTTCCATTTGTATAGCTTATTATTTGAATCCAAGTGTAAGACTTTACATTCATCTGTATTGAATTTCATCTTCTTAGGAGCTCAATGCTGTAGTTCAGGGGTGGGGAACCTTTTCATCTTGGAAGGCCACATTAATATTTAGCTGTAACCAATAAACCTACATTCAAGAAACTTCAATTAGATATACTTAAAAATGTACATTGTTTTGTAAAAATCTAACTACTATGTTCTTAATAATTAAAAAAAATGAAAACTATTTGTTAATGTTAAATTTAACTAACTGACTTTGTTGTTTCTGCTTTTTGTTGGAAAGCATTTGATTATTTGGTTGCAGCATGGAGGTCTGAAGTTTTAGTTGATCCTCTAGAAGAATTATTTGTAACCTTAAGGGCATCTTGATTTGGGTTAGATAGGAGAATGTAAATTCACAGCAATAAGCGGTTGAAAAGCAAGAAAGCAGTTTTGGGGCATGTTGCCAAAGGCATGGGTATTCTACTGTATTTTCCTATATTTCAATTGGATCTTAGCATCAAACAATGACTTTAAAATGTCATCTACTGAGAGCTCAATCAACTCCACCTGTGGCTCTTTAGGTGCCTTGGTGATAACAACTAGGTGAGATTGAAATGCTAATTGTGAGTGTGATGTCATGATTCTCAAAATCAGTGAACCTTTCATTGTATTCTCCAATGAATAGATCTATAACAGCTGTGTATTCTTCAGATGATTCACATATATCATCCTGCTCATCAATGACCTTTGCTGAGGAAAATGTTCATCTGAAATTTCCTTTTGGGGGGGTGGAGCCAAGATGGTAATGTAGAAGCAGGAAAACTCCATGCACTTCTCCCATAACCACCTCAAATACCTATAAAATATGACTCTAAACAAACTTTAGGGCTACAGAACCCACAAAGTGACAGAGAGAAACAAATCTCCTGCTGAAGACAGCCCAGTAGGCTGGCAGGAAGGGTCCATTGCAGCACACTGGGAGCAGAGCCTACCCCCATGTGAGCATGTGGTTTTAACCCCAGGGCAGCCATGACCAGCAGCGGCTGGAGGGACTTCGGGAGAGTAGATAACCAGCAGCTGTGGCGGTTTCTAGAATTATCAACCCGTAAACGCCAAAGACAAAGTGAGAGGTCAGTGTAGACTTTGGAAACAGGGAGTCTGGGAGTGTGGTCTGGCCTCTGCCCCTGGAGGGAGAAGCGGTTGAGGCACAGCGGCTGCCACTGGGTGGCTGCTTCAGAGATCCTGGCCTGCAGATTGTAGGGGGACAAAGCAACCAGTCTGAGGGGTAATCACTCTTGCTCTAACCTGCTTGGATCTAGATTGTCATCTAGGGTGGAGGTCCTGGGGTGCATGACCAGGTGCCATAGCCTGAAGAGGCTTCTGAGAAGACACCCAACTAATAGCTCTGGCAGCTGCAAAAACCCCAGCAATTTGCGACAAAGCTCTCCTCTCTGGAAGCAGAGTTCTACTGTGTCAAAAAGCTCAAAAGTCAAATAATTTATTGGCAACATGAGCAAGCAAAGGAAGTAAAACAAGCACAGCAATCTGACTTTAGATTCCTATTTTTGGGACAAAAAGGATCAAAGCGTGAAACAGGAGGAAGACAACGAAGTCAGAACTCCTGTACCAAAAGCTTCCAAGAAAAATATGAACTGCTTACAGACCATAGAGGAGCTTAAGAAGGATTTTGAAAACGAAATAAGAGAAGTGGAGGAAAAATTGGGAAGAGAAATGAGAATGATGCAAGAAAATCATGAAAAGAGAGTCAACAACCTGACTGAAGAAAATAAACCTTAAAAAATAGACTAACTCAAATGGCAAAAGAGGCTCAAAAAGCCAATGAGGAGAAGAATGCCTGAAATTTCCTTTTGAAGATGTGTTCTGAAAAAAGAGCTTTTTTTGAAATGTTTGGATTTTTTGTCACATATCATATATAGACTTAGTTTTACCTTGCAAATAAATATTCAAGTCATTTGGATTTGATATGATATGACACAGAAATGCAGTATTTCTATGGAAATATTCTTTCAATAATTCACTTTGCTGATTCTGTTCTTCATAAAATTTACCTATCTGTTCTTGCAGAGATAAAATTTTGGCTAACACCTGTCGCTGCAATAGCCAATGCACTTTAGAATGGTACAGCAAATCCACACAATACCCCATCATTCAACTTCAGCATGTTACAAAACTGATGACGCCGTGTTGCATTTGCAAGAATATAGTCAGCAATACTTATAACATGTAGTTAAGTGTTACTTAAAACAATAGCTTTAGCACAGAAATTTTTCTGATGCAAGATACAGTGAAAAGAAATGAAAACATTCGGATTTGTTAATACTTTTTTTTTTTGCAATAAACCCTTCATATTTTCCTGTCTCAGAAGGTGCACTATCTGTACATGCACTTAATAAATTTACCAAATTCAGTCTGACTCTATCTGAAAGTTGTTGAAGATATCTATTCCCCATGTTCTGTTCACAAGAGTCCCCAAAGCAAATAACTCTTCATAGCAAAGAAAATATTTTGTTATAACCCAAATTAAGTACAAAACATGCACCATTAGTAGTATCAATTGATTCATCCAAAGTGATTGAATAATACATATTTTCCTTTTGAAGTATTGCATGAAGTTGCTTTGTTAAGTTGAAGGCTAATTCACTCTGCTGATCAGTTATGGTTCTCCTTAAAAGAGGCTATTATCTGTATTTTAAAATGTTATCAGGGTCTAAGCATCTTACAATTTTGACAATGAATTCTTTCACAATTTCTACATCACTGAATGGCTTCTCTACCCCTTTGCCCCCAAGTATATAGGCTACTTTATAAGTTGCTTCAGTTGGCATTATTTCCAGGTCTTACTGCTACTTGAAAGAATTGTCTTTCTTTTGCTTTTCATCTTTTAATTTCTGTAATACAACTTTTTGTGCTTCCCTCTAATTTAAAATATATGTGATGCTTGTGAGTGTTACAATGCTTATGAGCATTGAATTTCTTTAATATTGATATTGCAGTATCACAGAGCAAGCAAATCATCTTATCTTTAGCAGAAACAAGATAAGATTGAAATTCCCAATCCTCACTTAAAAAAAATCTATTTTCTTCCTTCAGAATTCTCTTGATCTCCTTTGACATGATGGACTGTTAAGCGGACAAAATTAAAAAATACTGTCAAGGGGTGGCCAGGCGGTGCAGTGAGTAAGAGCACTGGCCCCAGAGTCGGGAGACCTGGCATCGAATTCGGGCTCAGATACACCCAGAAATAACTGGCCGTGTAACCTTGAGCAAGTTACTTAATCCTAATTGCTTTAAAAAATACTATTCTCAAATTCCACTTGAAACAGAAACACAGTACACCATTGTCAAAAGCTGATAACAGGGGCGGCTAGGTGGCACAGTGAATGGAGCCCTGGAGTCAGGAAGACCTGAGTTCAAATCCAGCCTCAGACACTTAACACACACACAAACTAGCCATGTGACCTTGGGCAAGTCACTTAACCCCAATTGCCCTCCAAAAAGCAAAAAAAAAAAGCTGATAACAGACTGGTGTGTGTACTCAACCCCCATAAATTCTTGCTAAACAGCCTCATGTGGTAGTGGCATCAGTCTGGTGGGGGGAAGTTAGAATTAAATAATGAATGTAGCATTGGTCAGTTTAGCCCTTATGGCTTACTAATGTTCTAATTGTGCCAGTCAATCTGAGAGGATTATTTTGTTGCAACTTATTTTATTCTTTGGCATGAAAAATGAAATAAAAATATAAAAGATGAATAAAAACATATCGATAAAAATAAAAGAATTTGTTCTACAAAATTTGGATTCAACCAAAAGGCTGCACTTAAGGACCTAGAAGACCATATGTGGCCTTAAGGTTGCAGGCTCCCCACCCCTGTTCTAGACAATTATTATACTTTAGGATCCAGTTTTTGCTATCCAGGGTGCTAGCTGTTCTCCCCAGATTAGTGTCATCTGCAAATTTGATGAGCATGTTATTTATGTCTTTATCCAAGTCATTTATAAAAATGTTCAACAGCATAGGCTAAGCATAGTGCCCTTAGGTAAATGCCACTGAAGACTATGTGCCTTGTAGACATTGAACCACTGATAGGTACTTTTTCAATGCATCCATTCAGTCAGTCCTCTTAACTGTTTTTATCTGGTTCATATCTGACCAGCTCTTACATAGCAATGGTAATGGAAACTTTATGAAATGTTTTGCTAAAATCTGTAACTGTATCTGCAGCATTTCTCTCATCTAGTAACCTTGACAAAGAGGAAATGGTTCTTGAAACCATGCTTATTTTTTGCAATCTATATTTCCCTTCCTATATATTCAGCCACTATCCCTTTCATTATCAACTCTAGAATTTTCTCAAGAAATGGAAGTTGAATTGTTTTTACAGGCAATTGGTAAATAAGATATACAGGCAACTGGACATAGAAATCCATCTTGCCCTACAAGAAAGTAAGGGTAGGTGGATGGGGTTATAAGAGAGGGAAGATTGGGGAAAGGGGTATTCAGTATGCTTGCCATCTTGGAGAGGGGGGTAGGGGAGAGATGGGGAGAAAATTTGTAACTCAAAATCTTGTGGAAATGAATGTTGAAAACTAAAACTAAATAAATTTTTTTAAAGATAAAAAAGAAATGGAAATTGATCCTACTGGTCTATATTGTGCTGTGTTCTCTAGACCCTTTTTGAAAATAGGGAGAACTTTTTTACCTTCTTTGTAAAGATTCCCATTTTCTTTGATCTTTCAAATATTCTTAATGGTGATTCATCAGTTATATCTTCCAATTCTTTCAGGACCCAGGTATATAGTTCATCTGGGAAAATCAATCAGTCAATAGATTAATAAACACTTATTAAGCACCAGGTATGCCAGGCACTCTGCTAAGCACTAGACAAGTAACTTGAATTCATTAAAGACAATGAGGTGCTCTCTTGCCATTTCCTTATGTATCTTGTGTATTAATTCCCCATTAGCTATTTTTTTGACTATTGTTTGTAGGCTGTTGTTTCTAGTGCAAAGATCATTCTCCTTGGAAGAAAAAATGGAAGCAAAATAAGAATTTTGCAGTTTTATCTCCTCTCTAATGTTTTTAATCATTATTTCATCTCTCCCATATTGAGGTCCTGTCCCTTCTTTTATTTTCTATTTTATTTCGATATAACTTTTAAAAGCTACCCCCCCCCAGAATTTTTTCTGATGTTACCTCCCCTTGCCATCTTGAGTTTTAACATTTCCAACATTATTTTTACAGGACTATGACATAGTCATATTTATCCTCTGTTACCTGTCTTTGTTTTCATATTCAGTAGATTGCTTTCAAAAATCTAATGTGGTTGGCATGTTCTCTCAATAAAAAAAATAGGTCTTTCCAGGCATTTCCCAATCTTGCTTGTCATTCTTGAACATTTGTCAACCCTCCTGGGTTGCCTTCCCTCGAAGAATTTTAGAATCCTAAGTACCTTCTTCTGAACTTTATGAAATCTTATTTCCCAGATCTAGGGTATATGGAATAGTATCCCCAAATTCATCTCCTTATTTATCATAAATTCTAAGAAGTAATAACCACTTTTTCATAATGTTTCCATCATTTCAGTGCTAGCAGTCAGTTCTTTCAATAGTGAGAAACAGATCTAGAATAGAATTTTCCCTTGTTGTTTTCTTGATATGTTGATGAAAATTAAAACTAAACCAAATCAAGAAATTATTAATTCCTCTGCTTTTGGCAGTAAGGCCTGGGAGATGTTTGGATAATTTAATTTCCCCATCATTATTAATTCATGCCTTTGTCCCAAATTTGTGATCTCTTATCTTGGGGAGAAGGGACAGAAAATGGAAGATGATTAGACTTGTTTTGTTTGGCCCCAAAGAGAAGAACCAGGAACAATAAATGGAAGTTGCAAAGAGATAACATTAGGTTAGATGTAAGAAAAAAAAATTTTCTAGAATTGATTAGCCAAGGTGACAGAGTAGAGCCCAGCTTTCATTCACAACTATTCCAGAAAGACTTTCAAAATTTGCCAGAGTCTTGACCAGGAACTTCCTGTTTTCTAAATTTCTTATCTTTTCCTATTTATGGACAAGTCATCTGTAGTGTGCTCTAATTTATGTAATTACTTCTGTTTCTCCTTATATTGATCTTCACTTAAACGCCTCTACCATGCATTCTCTTATCTGGTTCCTTCATTTCTTCAGATGACAGTACCTTCTTGCAATACAATGTTATGTATCACCATCCCCTTTATGATTCCTATTTGTTTTGCATACACCCATCTAGAGTTATGATCTAGTCATGTGTTTCCTCCTCTAAGTTTCAATAATATTCTATGGTCAAATTTGCTTCCTTGCATGAGGAAGAAAATCTGCTTGTTGCTTAAATACCGCCTTTGTTTGTTGAGGTCAGATATTTTGTTACTGATTCTTTTCTTGTATTTTGTCTCCTGTGAACTTCTGGGTATTTCAAATGTTATTATTCCTTCATTTTAGTTATATTAGCATATCTAACTTGAAAGATATACATAGGCAGCCTCATTCCTCCATTCTTTTTCATCTAAATTAATTTTCTTAGATGGGCAACTACATTCTTACTAGCATTTCTTAAACATACTCCCTTTCAAGACAACAATCTCATCATTATCTAGAAGTAGCTGCAGTTTGCTTTCAGTAACATGTGATTTGAAGTGGGTGTTTGGCAGAGATTAGTAAATTACTTGCTCTTGACTAGCAGTATTGGGCAATACTACTTCTTCCTAGCCCTTTACCCAAAGAGTGACTTTCCTCCTAGTTAACACCTGTTGCTTCACACCATAGCGGAATGGTTTCCTTTTAAAACTGTTTTGTGACAGAATAATGCCCAAAGGGAAAATTACCTGAGTTGCTACCATAAATAACATGATATCCTCCACTAAGTTGCTGGACCCATTATATTATATAAACAGTCTCTATATAATTGTCCTCTTTGCTTTGGTAAAGCCATAAAGTATGAATCTCACTTTTTCACCTCAACTTCATACTTGGCATATTGTGACAACATTAGAGAATTAGAAAATCTCTGTCTCTGTCTCTCTCTCTCTCTCCCTACACACACACACACACACACACACACACACACACACACACAACTAATACAAGAGGCATGATAGAAAGTCAATAAAGAGGGGCGGCTAGGTGGCATCAGCCCTGGAGTCAGGAGGACCTGAGTTCAAATATGGCCTCAGACACTTAACACAAAAACTAGCCGTGTGACCTTGGGCAAGTCACTTAACTCCAATTGCCCTAAAAAAAAAGTCAATAAAGAATAAAAGGTGCAACACTGAGGACTCAGTTGAGATTACCTGCATTTTTAATAGTTGGAAAGTAAACTCCAACAGCATTCAGCAATTCATGAATGGGAGTAGAAAAAGTATTTAATCATGTGAGTGATCTGTAGTTGAAGTTGGCAAGGCATGAATGGTGGGAATATAAGGAGGGAAGGGCTTCAAGAGTGGAAAACAGTGAACAATTGAACTGGCTAACTATAGGGTCAAGATTAAGAAAGGAGGGAAGTGAGCAGAAGTTAAGAACTGGGAGGATTTGACCAAAAGTTATGGTGAGCATAAAGAAGGGGCTTATGAGAAGTAAGGACTTGTGTTAGGAAGATAGGCATTAGAGAAAGAGTAATCAGAACTGGAGAAAGTGACCAGGAGTAAAAGTCTAGAGAGAGACAGGATTCTGTGAGTGGAAGAAGATACAGTGTGGAAGGAAGCAATTTATGATGAAGGCAGGAGTTTATTGATAATTTAGTGGGTCAGATGATCCAGAGGGAAGAAGATTGGGATGGGGGAAGGGCAATGCTGTGTTAGAAAGGAATTAATGAGAGCTGTTGGTGACTTTGAATTACAGGGATTCTAAAATCAGGAGCAAGTTGCTGGGCACAGGGCACTGGAAATATCAGTTGATAGGGTTCCTCAGCTGGGCAGATTGGGGATGGAAGACAATGGTTCTTGGGAATGTGGTGAAGGACGGCAGACATCCTGAATATTAGGAAGTTGAGGTTAGACTCTTGGCTCTTCTGTCCATTTCCATCCTAATCGGTGAAAGGTCCTGGTGCTGAGTTAGGTGAGTTGATAGCAATGGCATACAAGAAGGTTGAGTGGTAAAGAAGATCTCTTGCCCCATGGCAGAATGCCCCTATATCATTCCAATGTTTGTCTTCACCACAATCTTAATGAATGCATTGAATGTGGTACAGGCTTGCTTCAAGGAGTCTCCTCTCCTCAGTGGCAGTAATCTTTCCCTCTTTCCCTCAGATGAAAGCATTTTTTTTCCTCCTTAGACTTTAAAAACATTTCTTTTTTGGCTCTCTCCTTTATATCAGAGCTACCATTACATGTCATACTCCTCTTAATGTAACATCCTTGAGGGACTATTTGTATGTATTTCCCAGCACCAAGCAGTGTGCCTAGTATATAGGCACAATCCTAATAAATTGGTTGAAATGAAAAAACAAAACCAAAATGAACAGAACAAGCTTATTCTAAAACAGCGTAGTCCATTTGGCTTTATTCATAAGGATAGGAAAATAGTCTCATAAAATAACCCCAAATAGTAACATAATTAATTTCTGTTCAAAACAGTCTAAACAGTCTCTTTAATGGCACCAAGGAAACTTGGATGAAATGAGCAAGAATAAATACCAAATAAAAAAAAGGCTAAATCAGATCAAATAAAAGACTTCAAAAGTAATGTTCAGCAAGGGGTTGATTCACTTGGATACATTTTCAGTCTGAATTTCAAGGTTAAAGAAAGTTAAAAATCTGAAGTTAGGATGTTCTGGCAGAATCCGCTGCTAAATAGGATAGAAAGAAACTTACTTTTAGGCTATCTATGGGGACCTCTGTGGGACTTAGAATTTTGCTGGACCTACTTCACAGACAAGATGTATCTCTTACAGAGAGGATCAGAAGATAAAGAAAAGACACAATCTTGTATCAGTGGATCATATCATGATTAGAAAATTTCTCTTCCTCTATTTGATGCTTGTCCAAGTTCATACTGAATTGTGTTCTGGTGGATATTATGGCTACAAAGGTTTTATGGAATTTAATCTCATCAGACTTAGAATGCATTAAAAAAACAAAATATTCAATAGATGTATACATGCATATATGTGTATGTATAGGAGGGGGTATGTGTATATAAATATATATGTATGTGTGTGTACATGTATACATAGACAGAGGACACAGGATGAGTTGAATATGAAGGGAAGATATCTAAAAAATAAAATTAAGAGGTGAGAGAGGAATATATTGGGAGGAGAAAAGGAGAGATAGAATTGGGTAAATTATCTCATATAAAAGAGTCAAGAGAAAACTGTTACAATGGAGGGAAAGAGAAGGAAGGTGAGATTTATAAATTATTCTCATTCTCAATTATTCTCACATTATTGGCTTAAATTTGGCTTAAAGAGAGAATAAAATACACACTTATTTGGGTATCTTACCCTACAGGAAAGTAGGGAGGAAGGGGATAAGAGGGGAGATGATAGAAGAGAAGGAGGGCAGATTGGGGGAGAGGGTAGCTAGAAACAAACACTTTTGAAAAAAGGACAGGGTCAAAGGAGAAAATAGAATAATGGGGGGGATTGGATGGAGGGAAATATAGTTAGGAAATATTTTGGGTAACTACACATGTACAACTTATATTGAATTGCTTGTCTTCCCAGTGGGGGCGGGTAAGGAGGGAAGAACTGAGAGAATCTGGAACTCAAAGTTTTAAAAACAAATGTTTAAAACATGCAACTGGAAAATAAGATGTACAAGCACTGGGGTATAGAAATCCATCTTGCCCTACAAGAAAGTTAGGGGGGAATGGGGGAAGATATAAGAGAGAACAGATTGGGGGAAGGGGTATTCAGTAGACTCACTGTCTTGGGGTGGGGGTAGGAGAGAGATGGGGAGAAAATTTGTAACTCAAAATCTTGTGGAAATGAATGTGGAAAACTAAAAATAAATAAATATATTGAAAAAAATCTGAAAAGAAATAAAGGAATAGTAGACTCTGGAAACCCCCCCCCTCAAAAAAAACCCCAAATTATTCAGAGAACCAAGATGATGATAAAGATGCCGCCTCATATATCACACTATTGTCACTCCCCTCATGTTCTGGTTTACCTTGTGCCTCTCCTTGTTGCCACCCCCCTTTCCATCCCAGTTCATCTCTTTTTAAAATGCATGTGGAGAAGCTCCAAAATTCATAAGTCAGATACACTATCTGATACACAAAACCAAAATCTGGTCTTGTGATTTTTCTTCAGAATTGGATATCTCACTCTATGGGACGACTGGTTTATAGAACCAGGACCCAGATCAGTTCCCTTCTTCAGACGTTTCATGTTGCTTCCCTTCATACATTCCATGTTCTGGATAAATGAGCTGTCATGGCAGTCAATGAATATCAATCAGGTGCATACAATATGCCAGGTACTGTGCTAAGTGCTTGGGATACAAAAAGAGAGAAAAGACTATCCTTTACCTCACGGAGCTAACAATCTAATGGGGAAGAAAACCAACAAACAAATATACACAAAGAAGCAATATATAGGATACGTAGAAAATAAGAGAGGCGAGACACAAACATTGAGAGGTTTTCTTCTATCATTTCTGTACCATTAATAAAGCTTTCACCTATGCTTGGAATACACTCTTTCTTCACCTGTTCGAATAAGACTCAACTCACATACAATTTCTCACTGGTGGCCTTACTTGAGCTCTCCCACCCTTCTCCTTTACCCATTGCCTAGAACTATGCTTTGTACATAATAGGGGCTTAATAATTACATATCAAATTGGATAAATATCTCCAGCAAGAAGTAATTTCTCTGCTAGATGTTACGTCATCTTGTCTTAGCTTGTCCATACATACCCTCAGATTGCACGCTTTGAACCCTCTCCAATTGTACTTCCTCCTTACCTCTGTCTCATCGCTGGCAAATAAAAGTTAAAAAACAATAGGAAACAAACCCCAGATGGAAGCAAAGAATAACTTCTGAGTGGGATGGATAGATTCTAGAGGGAATGTAAAAAGAATAATAATCAGAAGATGTCCAGAGCTAGGAAAGAGAAGAAATTGTTCTATTGCTTTAAGATCCATCTCAAGGATTATCTCATTCATGAAGGGGAAGAAATATCTACTATGTGTCAAATCCTATACTAAGTGCTTTACAAATATTATCTCATTTGATCTTACAAACTTTGTGCCTTAGGTGCTATGATTATCCCCATTTTGTACTTGAAGAAATTGCAGCAAACAGAGGTTAAGTGACTTGCCCAGGGTCACAGAGTTATAAAGTGTCTGGTACTAGTTTTGAATTTAAGTTGTCTCACCACTCTAGCATTCATTGTACCATATGACTGTTTCATGAAGACCGATGTTGTTTTCTCCTTCTCTTAATTTTTCTGCAAGACTTTGGGTATATCTTTTGCTTCCATAAACATTATCACAGAAGTTCTTGAGTCCCAAGATGGAGTCAGTTGCGGTTCACTCAATTCTTATAATTAACCACTTGCTATATTAAACCCCTCAGTTTCCTCACTATGCATGAAATATGTATACATGTGTATGTGTGTATACATATACATGTATATATACCTATAGTTATACATATATTGCTATATATAATTCCATTTCCATATAATTGGTGCTTTTATAATAATGTATATTTATATTTTTAACAAAAAACATTATTCTCAAAAAAGCCCATAGGCTTCACCAGAATGTCAAAAAGGATCATGACAGAGAAAGGTTAAAAACCCCTCCCTTATTAGGTTGTAAGACCCCCTGTGGACAAGGACAGTTTCATTCTTTTCATTTCTGTATTTCCAAAGCTTGACCCTGTAACTTGCACATAGTAGTTTCTTCATAAATATTGAATGGAACTGAAAGAAAACACAGCTCCTATTCAACAAAATGGCTTTACAATCATCACACTGTATTTCCTTCTTATTTGCCCTTAAGTCAAGGATGCACTTGGGAAAAATGTGAAAGATTTAGTAAGTTGCCCATGTCCCAATCATTTCTACTATTTAGGACTCTAATAGTTTTATAATGATAATATATTTATCTAAAACGCCTTAAAGTTTGTTAAATGCTTTCCTCTCAACCCCAAGGAATAGATAGCTTAGTCTCTGAGATGTTCAGTTCCTTGTATGTAGTTAATTAGTAAGTCAATCAACAAGAATTTAAGTGTTTACTATGTGCCAGGCACTGAGAGGAAAAGAAAGGGAAAGCAAAACCACAATCTCCACCATCAAAGGGGGTATATTCTAATGGAGCAGGCAACATGTAAATAGTTATATACAATAAGCATTACGTACCTACTATGTGCCAGGCACTATACGAAGTGTTGATACAAATAAGAAAAAGGAAGACAGGCTCTGCCTTCAAGGAGTGAACAGTCTAAGGGAAGAAAACAATATACAAAAGCAAACTAAAAAGGGGTGGAGGAGGAGTTGCGTAGTTAAGGGGGGAAAGCATGATGATGGGAGAGTCAAAGGGATACTGGTGGGAAAAGAAGAGCCATATGGACTTCTGAGTCCTCTTTAAATACTCACACACACACACACACACGTCTTCCTCTTTGGGAGCCAATTTTTTGCTCTGTTCTCCAGTTCTTTAATCAAATGGACAGAGGCAATTGAAGGTACTAATAAGGGGTGAATAGGAAAGCTGGTCCAATTTCCATGATGATAAACTTGAGGGTGGAGGATATGGGGATGGGGGGGAGTGATGATGGCAGAGTGGAATCTGAGCAATGCAACTGGTGAGAAATGAGAAGAGTTTCAAGGTATATTCAGAATAGATGCAAGATAATATGAGAGGAGAATGCACTAGCATCTGGGGCAACACGGGAAAGGTGTCCTGGAAAAGGTAGGATTTGACTTAAATTTAAAAGGTCACCCAGAGAAACTAAGAGGCAGAAGTAAGAGGGTAGAGCATTCCAGGCACAGGGGGCACTCAACTAATAAGTAAATGAAGTGGGTTTCAAACCTATGTCTCTAGATTCAATAGCCCGTGTACTATTCCTTGAGACATCCACATTTTTAGTTTTCAAAGTAATCTCCAAGTTTTTGTTGTTTTAGAAAAAGGCTAGACAAATGAGACTAATTCCACAACTAGATTTCCTTAAATCTGAAGAAAATCATAAGATTTGTGTGTGTGTGTGTGTGTGTGGGGGGTGATGCTGGAGCTGGTGTTAGAGATTCTAGAGTATCAATGCATAAATATGGAGAAGTACTGGGTGCAAAGGGTTCCCTCCATTAATACTATGGGGGCCCTTCTGGTTATGGGATCAGGAATACAATAAAATCAGTTGAGCATGTGTTTCTCTACTTTTCTGAGCCACTCAGAGGTGGTAGTCATGTGTAGACTAGTCATCTGGGGTGTTACCGTAATGATGCCACCATTGCTTAAAGCATTTTGCATGACTCCTATTCTGAAATGTCTTTCAGCACCTTCCAAAGAACCTTTGTCACATCCATCTCACTGCCCTCAGTGGTGGCAGATCTTTATGTTTGCAAACTGATTAGATTTTTACAAGCAACCAAAAGCTATTTAGAGCCACATTCATTGATTGATTGATTGGAAGGTAGTTGAGTCAGAAACTACCATTTTTGGCAAAAAAAGAAAATGGGATGTGACTACTAAGTTATAAGCCTTTTTTTCCTTGCATGACTTTGAACTCAAAAGTAGTACCAAAAAAAAAGAGTTTCAAAAATATTTTGAGCATGACAGTATTTATTCCATAGAATTCCATATTCCACAGAAGTCCTAAGGTGATTACTTGGATGCTGTTCTTTTACAGAATCACTCCATCACATAACTGGAGCATTGGAAGGACCTAAGAATTCATCTATCTATCTATCTATCTATCTATCTATCTATCTATCTATCTATCTATCCTCTATCTATCCATCTATCCATCCATCCATGTATCTATCTATCTATCTATCTTTTTTTTTGCTTTTTGGAGGACAATTGGGGTTAAAGTCACATGGTTAGTTTGTGTGTGTGTGTGTGTGTGTGTGTTGTGTCTGAGGCCAGATCTGAACTCAGGTCCTCCTGACACTGGGGCCGGCACTCTACTCACTGTGCCACCTTGCCACCCTGGGTTCATCTATATTAGCTGATACCTGAACAATAATCCTCTGTATAAAATCCCTAGGCAGTAGCCCTTCTGTCTCCTCTTAAAGGCTCTAGTGAAAGAAACTCACTACTCCGGAGTCAGTCTATTCTATATTTGGAGAGCTCTGATTCCTAGGAATTCTTTCCTCCAGTCAAATCTAGAGCTTCCTTTCTGCACCTTCTATCTGTTATTTTTACCCTCCCGGGTCGAGTAACCAAAATTCTGTCTCAGGTGTTGTTCAGTTATTGACCTGGCTGCATCTCATTCATAGGAGGCCTAGAGAGTTCACCTTGCTGTTTAATTGCCTACCATCAAGGAACTACTGGGGCACATGGGCTATGATACTGTGCCTACTCCTTGATCCACATGCAGGCATGTGGGTTGGCCTGGGTTCAGCCCTGGCCTGCAAATAAGATGGATCTGTGCTCCCTGTTCTCATGTTTTTTTCAGTTCATTAAATCTCCACCATGGGGTTCCCTTCAATACCTAGAAAATCACTTCCTAGTGTTTGTCACATAATTGTGCTTAATAATAAATGCTTATTCTCTTTCCTGCTCCCCTCCACAAGGGTGATTTATTTATAATCTAGACTATAACTCATACCTGAGATTTCCTAAAAAAGGGAAAATTGAAAGCAAATTAATATATAATATAAACAGGCATGGGCTGGGCATTTATTCTGATATATATTCACATAAGAAAGTGCTGCACATAAAGGACTCATAGCACACCATAAAAGAACAACTGAAAACAAGATTCAATAACTCCAACTACCTGTTGCGATCTGCTGGGAGGCTGATACTTAAAACTCATCAAAACATTAAAGGGTTTTTTAGGATGACTAATAATTTAATCTCAGCTCTGTACTGTCCAGTTTCTGATACACACGTGTTGGTGAAATGTCCTGGCTTGAGCCAATCCTCTTGCCAGGGGTCAACTTCTTCAAATTCTGAAGCTTTCCTTTGTTAGGCAGTTAACACTTTATTCCAGCTATTTAATTATTTAGCACCTTGTTTCAGTTCATGATTTTATCAAGTCTTTTGTTGAGAAGAAGAACTTGTGAACTCCTGTTGCTGATGAAACAGGAAGGGTAGGAGCTAATGACCATATATAAGGAGAGGCCCAGGCTAGAGAGAGTAGAATTGAGAACTGAACTTGCAGTGGCAGAACTGAAAAGAAATGAGAAGACAACTGAGCAGAACTGAGAGCTGAGAAGAGGACTCTTGTGGTGGCAGAGTTAAGAAGGAGAAAACTTGTGGTATCCTGGCACTCTGTTTGTCTGCTCTGTGTTGATGTTTGTTTGTGATACTTTGTACAGAAGCCCTGGGATGTTACTGGAAGCCCTGAAAGAGGATTTTCTGGTTGTCTGTTTACAGAAGTCCTGGAGGAGGGTTTTGGAGGTCCTGGGACTTTACTAATGATTTGTGCTGGCTTCTTGGACCTTGTTTGTGGGTCTGTGTTGATTTGTATGTTGATGATTTGTGTTGAATTTTCAGTGAGTCTGTGTTGATCTCACAGGCAGATAGTGAATTGATGATGGTGCTGGCACTGTGCATGAATATTATTGTGGCTCTCTTAAGCTTTGTCTTCCCAGAAACAGGAACTATAAAGGATTTGCGGTAGACTGGACACTGTGAACTTCAATATGGAATGGGAACTGGACGAAGAACTGGACAAGGAGCTGAGAGAGCTGCCTGCCTTTGCATCCAGGTGACAGTTAGATAGATTCGGGTAGGAGCTGGGACCATGGAAGAGGAACCATGGAATCTGAGAGCCAGCCTCAAGTCAAGATGAAAGGAGACTTTACTTGGATACTTAATACTGACTGAGAAGATTATGATTTACTGTGACCTAGGGGTGGAGAACTTTGACCTTTGTACTTTGTGTCCCTTAAGGAAGCCTTAAGGATGATTGAGTTAAGGACTTACTGAATGATATCTTTTGTTTAAAACTAGGTGACCACTCTGGTGAAAACTATGTGGCCACTTTAGTGATAACTTGTTATGTCATAACATTATGAATGGTGTACTTTGATTTCTGTGAATGTTTTGCTTTAATTTATTGCTGAATAAATAGAGAGTTCACTGTAATATATAATCAGAACCTTGAAGCTGTTCACAGCAGCAGTCCTCTGGAAAGCTGTTTATGCTTGGCTTTACACCCCTGATCCCAGTTCATGCCAATTTGATCAAAGCCAAAGCTTCTAGACTTTGGGCACACATAAATTTTTCTTCAAGCCCATATGCAGCCAAACTGAGAATAATGTTTGCTCATTTATTCAGGAAAGGAAACAGAAAATGAACCTAGGAACCTAGATGCCAGCTTGCCTGGCTTGGTTTCCATAGGAATGGTGGAGGGGGTAAGGTGGAAGAACACGACCATTCTCCATCTCCCTTCAGCAGGAGTCCTTAGACAGAGCAGACCAATTGCCACATGGGAGAGTAAAAGAAAGAAGATAAGATGGAAGCTGTCTTTTTATTTTTTAATGTAAAATAGTTCCTCACTCCACTTCTATTTCTCTCATGGAAGGGGGAAGGCCAAGGGACCACTCAGGGCTTGCTATATCATACCAAAATGCCACGTCCTCTAAAAGTAGGACCCAAAGCTCCCAGAAAGTTGACCAGAATCAGGTAGGGCCACAACATTCTTTTTGTGATTTAGATATATGATGTCCTTAATTAACCAGGGTGTATTTGCCACATTTGTGCATATCCTCATTCCTGAAGTCTCGGGGAGATTCACAAATTGTCTTTTTCAAATGTCTCCCCCTATAACCTTGCACCAAAGAGTCTAAAGCAGGTCATGTGACATACTTCTTATTTATAGTCCTCCCTCACATGAACAGTTTTTAAAGAACACCCAAGACTGTCATAGTTGGTGAACCTAGAGATTACGCTGATCCCCAGTGCAGATTTACTCAAATTGAACAAAGGACATTTTACAAAGCTTATCAGAGGTCATTGCCTGAATAATACTTAAAAGAGGATCTGTCCCAACTCAAGCCAGTAGAGAAAAAGAAACGAAAAGTTTTATACAAAGAAGTAAGTAACAGCAAAAATAAAGATGTAGAAAAAGAGAAAAACAATGTGGAACTTCTTTCACAGAAATATTGATTCTAAATGAGTTCCTAGAGCTTAATGAGGCTCTCTCCATGAAATTTCATATGGATTAAAAGCTTTCATTGGCTATTGGGGACTATTTTCCATATTAATGAGATTAATTTAATTAATTGATGAAATTTCCCATGTGTCTCCTATGAAATCTCATTTATGCTAATTAAATAAAATGTTGTTGAAAATTTCATTAATTTCATTTCTTGAAAATATGCATAGTTAATGAGATTCCCTATGTGTCCAGACTTTAGGGACACCTTGTAAAGTTAGTCCTGGAAATCTTGTTCTACAATAAGAGGAAGCCCAAGTTCTTTATTCTCATTCTCTTCAGATTGTTAAATCCTGTCCTTGGTAGCCTAGGAACAATTCTACTTATAGTTAAGATTGTGTCTCATATCTAATAATTCCCCCAACATGAAGGACTAGAAAATAATGCATAACCTGAATCTGGTATGGGATTGGTATTTTTACATCTAGATAAAAGATGCTGAATATAAGACTCACAGTACTCATTAACAGAACCATTTAAGACCAGATTTAGTAACTTAAAAGAATAAATCAATGAATTAAGAAATTATTGAAAAACAAATGAAATAGAACTTATTAAGCATTTAATATATACCAAACACTAAGAGAAGTGCTGGGGTTATAAATACAAAAAGCATAATAGTCACAACTTTCAAGGAGTTCATATTCTAGTTGGGGTAGACAACATAAAAAAGAAAAGTTCACTCAAAAGGCATATGGAAATAGTAAGGATGCATCTGTGGGGTGAATAGCAAGACCCTGGGATCCTTAGTTTACATCACTAGATTATACAAGAGTGGCCAATGTCTGTAGGGAATATAGATAAGGCTTATGGTAAAGTCTAGAACATTTTATTGAGAGTGGTAGGGCAAATGGTAAGGTATGGCTATCCTCCATCTCACAGGAAGAAATAGAGGTGGTGACTCCTATCTTGGCCAAGGTAGATGAATAATCAAGCAACCCAGGTGGGGTCTGGGTTGTCCAGGCAGGGAGAAAGAAAGGAACAAAGGAAGAAAGGGATGCTTACAGACATTCTTATAGATGACGGACCTTCCCACTACTCAATCATCTTGAATGGGTTCTACAATGGGTTGGTGCTAGGGAGGAGGCAAGAGAGAAAGGCCAATAGGAAAGGATATCTCCAGTGGTGACAGGTCTTCCTCACACCTGGCTGTCTCAGGAGATTCCTTTAAACTTAACTATGACAGGGATTACAATCTGCTGAGAAGTTAATACTCAAACTTCATTGGAATATAAAGCAGTTTTCATGACTGCTAATTAAACATTTTGTATTTCACCTCAGCTGTTCAGTAATTCAGTTGTGTTATACTCTTCATGATCACATGGACCATAGCATGCCAGGAGTATGCTAGGTCCTTCTATCTCCCACTATTTCTCGAAGTCTGTCCAAGTTTATGTTCATTGTTTCCATGACCCTATCTATCCGTCTCATCCTCTGCCATCTCCTTCTCCTTTTGCTTTCAGTTTTTCCCAACATCTTTTCCAACGAGTCTTGTCTTGTCTTCTCATCATGTGGCCAAATATTTAAGCTTTAGAATTTGACCTTCCAAAGAATAGATAGTCTGTATTAATTTATTTAAGTATTAGCTGATTCAGGGCAGCCAGGTAGCACAGCAAGTGAGAGCACCAGCCCCAGAGTCGGGATGACCTGGGATTGAATCCGGGCTCAAACACTTAGCACCCACCCAGAAACACCCGGCCATGTAACCTTAAGCAAGTTACTTAACCCCAATTGCTTAGGGTGGCTAAGTGGCACAGTGAGTAAGAGCACCAGCCCCAGAGTCAGGATGACCTGGGGATCAAATCCAGGCTCTGATACTTAGCACCACACCCAGAAATAACTGGCCGTGTAACCTTGAGCAAGTTACTTAACCCCGATTGCTATAAAAAAAAAACAAACTATTAGCTGATTTGATCTCCTTGCTGTCCAAGGGACTCTCAAAAGCCTCCAACACCACAATTTGAAAGCTCTCATTCTACAGTGCTCAGCTTTCCTTACAATCCAACTCTCACAGCTATGTATTACTACTGGGAAGACCATAGCTTTGACTATGTGGACCTTTGTTGACAGGGTGATATCTCTGATTTTTTTTAAACTTTTTTACTTTTTTGAGGAGAGTTTCAGGTTTGTTTGTTTGTTTGTTTTTGCCTTTTTTTGAAGGGCAATTGGGGTTAAATAACTTGCCCAAGGTTACACGGCTAGTTTTTTTGGTGTGTGGGTGTTAAGTGTGTGAGGCCGGAACCGAACTCTGGTCCTCCTGACTCTGGGGCCGGCGCTTTAGGTATCTCTGATTTTTAGTATGCTGTCCAGATTTGTCATAGCTTTGCTTCTAAGGAACAAGCTTCTTTTCATTTCATTGCTGCAGTCACTATCTGCAGCAATCTTTGAGCCAAAAAATATTAAATCTGACACTGTTTGTATTTCTTCTCCCTCTATTTTCCAGGAAGTTATGGAACCAGTTGCCAAGATCTTAGGTTTTTTGATGTTAAGCTTCAAGCTAGTTTTTGCACTTTCCTCTTTTACCTTCATCAAGAGGCCCCTTAATTCCTCTTCAGTTTCTTCCATCGTCTGCATATCTGAGGTTGTTTGTATTTTTCCTGGCAACATTAAATTTGGCTTTTGACTCATTCAGCCTGGCATTTCATGTGATGTACTGTGCGTTTAAATTAAACTAAAAAGACAACAACATGCAGCCTCTTCGCCTCAGCTT
This sequence comes from Petaurus breviceps papuanus, assembly GCF_028583685.1. NCBI lineage: Eukaryota > Metazoa > Chordata > Mammalia > Diprotodontia > Petauridae > Petaurus > Petaurus breviceps. The sequence continues at coordinate 9,503,538 of NW_027185715.1, read as the reverse complement.
TTCGCCTCACTGCCCCCCCCACCCCCAAATCCCTTTAAAATATTTGCTGGTAAAATGGCCAGACTTGAGACAATATTCTTGTCAGTGACTATTTTCTCCAAGTAATCCCTTAGCATCAGTCAACTCCAATCTGATAGAACCCAAAGCCTCTATACTTCTCAAACTTACAAGATGGCTTCCAAGTATAGATAATCCCATCATCTGCCCTGGGAAAGATGTTGTCATCTACTCAGGAAAGGAAAGAAACTGGAAAAGACATTCAGGGATCCCAGAACTAGCTCACTTAATTGAATTCATGCTCCATGTGGGATCAGTGGAAGGATTGGCGGGAAAGAGCTCCCCTTTTCTACCTTCCATCCCCTTTTATAGAAAGTTTAGAGATAAGGAAATATACTTGCCACATTAGAGAATTAAGTAAAGAATGTGAAGCTGAAACTGTTCCTTCTTTTAAGTGACTCAGTACCCTGTTCTGCTGTTAACATGAAGCAGGAGAAGACCAAGAGACTACTCAGGGTTTGCCATATCATGCCAAAATAACAATCTAACCAATCTCTCAATGTGCCCCCACATGGCTAGAAGCAAAAGCCCCAGAGTTCTTACAAGGCAGACCAGAACCAGAAAGGGAATGCTGAGCATGGTCCATGGGACGGCCACCACTACAACTGCATTCAGTAAAACCATACTAAAGATTATTTTCGTTATTGCTTCTTTTTCTATAGATTGTGAATTTATATTTGGGACCAGCATTCACTTGGCCTAAGAGGAGTTCTTTCACATAAGAGCCCTTCAAATACTTGAAGATGCTTTCTATGTTCTATGTCCTCTAGCCCCACCCCCTCTTCTACATCTACTCTTTCCCATGTTATAGATGTATACATTTAGATAGGTTTATCTGGTATGTATGCTTAAAAAGCACCTACAATTTTCAAATTATTGTAGCATAATCACATGATCCACCTCTAGAAATACAATTTGCTAGGGTTTGCTGTGTGATATTTTGGTACACAAAGCAAAAGAAGTGATGTTTAAAAAAAAAAGTAACCATATAAGCATATCCCCTATTTTTAAAAATTATTTATTTATTTTTAGTTCGCAACATTCATTTCCACAAGATTTTGAGTTATTATTTTTTCTCCTGTCTTTTCCCTACCCCCACCCCAAAGTAGCAAGCCCACTGAATACCCCTTCCCCCAATCCATTCTCCCCTATATCCTCACCCATTATCCCCCTAACTTTCTAACAGGGCAAGAAGGACCTCTATACCTCTATACATCTATTTCCAAGTTGCATGTAAAAAAACAATTTTTTTTAAGAATTTGTTTTTAAAACTTTGAGTTCCAGATTCTTTCCCTTCCTCCCTCCTCACCCACCCCCACTGGGAAGACAAGCAATTCAATATAGTCTATTCATGTGCAGTTACCTAAATCATTTCCATAGTTGTCATATTGTGAAAGATCAACTATATTTCCCTCCATCTATCCCCTCTCCCACTTATTCCATTTTCTCCTTTGACCCTGTCCTTTTTTAAAAAGGTTTTCTTCTAACTACCCTCTCCCCCAATCTGCCCTCCCTTCTACCATCCCCCCTCCTATCCCCTACCCCCTATTTTCCTGTAGGGTAAGATACCCAATTGAGTGTGTATGTTATTCCCTCCTTAAGCCAAATTCAATGAAAATAAGGTTGTTCCATTCCCTTTCACCTTCCTGTTCTTCCCTCCATTATAACAGTTTTCTCTTGCTTCTTTTATATGAGATAATTTATCCTAATCTATCCCCTCCTTTCTCCTTCTCCCAATAAATTCCTCCCTCACCTTTTAATTTTATGTTTTAGATATCCCTGTATATTAAACTCATCCTGTGCCCTCTGTCTATGTATATATGAACATATATAAGCTCACACTCACATATATATTTATATAAACATACCCCGTCCTATACATACATATATATATGTATATATATATATGTATACATATATACACATATATTCCCTTCAACTATCCTCATAGTGAAAAAAGTCTTATGAGTTACAATTATCCTTTTTCCATGTAGGAATGTAAATAGTTCAACTTTAACAAGTTCCTTATGATTTCTTTGTCCTGTTTACCTTCTCTTGCTTCTTGTATTTGAAAGTCAAATTTTCTGTTCAGCTCTGGTTTTTTCATCAAGAATGCTTGAAAATCCTCTATTTCATTGAATTACCATATTTTCTCCTGAAGCATTATACTCAGTTTTGCTGGGTACGTGATTCTTGGTTTTAGTCCTAGCTTCTTTGACCTCCAGAATCATATTCTAAGCCCTTTTATACCTTAGTGTAGAAGCTTCTAGGTCTTGTGTTATCTTGATTGTGTTTCCACAATACTCAAATTGTTTCTTCCTGACTGCTTGCAGTATTTTCTCCTTGACCTGGGAACTCTGGAATTTGGCTATAATATTCCTAGGAGTTTTCTTTTGGGGATCTTTTTCAAGAGGCGATTGTAATGACCCTTAGGATTTCTAGCTGAGTCTTACCTTTCCCAGGTCTTCAGTGTGCATTCTGGTCACATCCTGTGTGTTCACATAAAGGAGAAGTTGGGTCAGTGGAAATGGAAAGAGGCACAGCTTTATTGGCAGGAAGGGCGTGTTGTTACATCTCTCCCTCCATTCTCTCCAGCACCCTCATGCTTCAGTCTTTAAATCCCCAAAGTGTACTTGCAGAGCTCATGGACAGCTCATGAGGGAAGGTAGGGGGACCAATCAGAGAACAGGGAAGCTGTGTCCGGAACACCTTGTGTATTCCTGTGCACTTACCCTTAGTTCCTGAGATTAATCTCAAGTTAACAGGGTAAATTGCATGACAGCACACAATCTGGGTGCCTTAGCACTTCCTAGATGAGATCAGCACATATTGCTGATTGCTCTGTATCCTGTTACATCAGGTCTAAACTCAGAGAGGCTGCCTGAGACCCAAAGAGGGGCTGCAGGCCCCAATAGGTGATCAGTGAATTCTTTCAATTTCTATTTTGTCCTCTGGTTCTAGAACATCAGGGAAATTTTCCTTGATAATTTCTTGAAAGATGGTGTCTAGGCTCTTTTTTTTGATCATGGATTTCAGGTAGTCCAATAATTTTAAAATTATCTTTCCTGGATCTATTTTCCAGGTCAGTGGTTTTTCCAATGAGATATTTCTTTCTCCAATGAGACATTGCCTTCTATTTTCTCATTTGTTTGGAACTGTTTTATAGCGTCTTGATTTCTCATAAAGTCATTAGCTTCCAATTGCTTCAATATAATTTTGTAGGAGTTATTATCTTCAGTGAATTTTTAAAATTCCTTTTCCATCTGGCAAATTTGGCTTTTTAAGGCATTCTTTTCTCACTGGCTTTTTGAGCCTCTTTTGCCATTTCAGTTAGTCTATTTTTTAAGGTGTTATTTTCTTCAATGTATTTTTGGGTCTCCTTTAGCAGGCTGTTGATTCACTTTTCATGATTTTCTTGCATCATTCTCATTTCTCTTCCCAATTTTTCCTCCACTTCTCTTACTTGATTTTTAAAATACTTCTTGAGCTCCTCCATGCCCTGTACCCAATTCATATTTTTCTTGGAGGCTTTTGATGCAGGAGTTCTGACTTTGCTGTCTTCCTCCCACTCCATGCCTTGATATTTTTTGTCCCCAAAAAAGGAATCTATGGTTTGATTATATTTCCTGGGCTTGCTTATCTTGCCAGTCAATTACTTGACTTTTGTGAACTTTGCCACAGTAGAACTCTGCTTTCAGAATGGAGAGAGCTTTGTCCCAAATTACTGGGGGGTTTTCAGCTGTTGGAGCTATTAGTTGTGCACCCTCTCTACAAAAACCACAAGCTCTGGCTCACTGGTCATGCACCCCAGGACCTCCACCCAAGACTGAGATCCAGATCCAAGCAGGTTAAAGCAAGAGTGGTTACCCTCTGAATGGTCACTTGGTCCACCTGTAATCTGTAAGCCAGGAACTCCTAAGAGAGCCAGGCAACCACGACTGCACAGCTGCTCTGCCTTGGTTGCTTCTTGCCCCAGGAGTGGGGGCTGGACCACACTCTTGGTCCCCCTGATCCCACAAAGTTCCACACTGACCTTTTACATTCTTTTTGGCATTTATGGGGTGAAAATTCTGGAAACCACCACAGCTGCTGGTGATTCTCTCTCCTGAAGTCTGCTCCAGCCTGCCTCTGGTCAGGGCCACCCTGGGACTAGGAACCATGCAGCTCATGTGGGGCTGCACTCAGCTCCCAGCCTGGCGTGATAGATCCTTCCTGTTGGCCTGCTGGGCTTCTTTCAGCAGCAGTTTTGTTTCCCTTTCTCTTTTGTGGGTTCTGTAGCTCTAAAGTTTGTTTAGAGTCATTTTTACACGTATTAGAAGTGATTGGAGGGGAGCCTGCCCCAAGTTTGTGCTCCTTTCATATCCCTTTCTTCAGGTTGTCTAACAAAATAAGAAATTTCCACATTAAAGAATAATGCCCTTCCACAGTGTGTGTGTGTGTGTGTGTGTGTGTATGAACCATCTTGCAATGAAACTGAGTAACTCATTCTCATATTAAATTTTTGCCTTGGGTACAAGGGCTCGAAGGTCTCAAAAGAGGTATCAGATACAGTATTGCATTTCAAGGATTTTTTTTCAATCTCAGTGATATTTATGACTTTAATAATAAAAAACCATAGACTAATGGAAAAGTATCTTCTGCATTCCAGTGAGAAATATCCAAACCCCACACAATTCCCAAGAAGGAAAATAGCACAATGTGTGAATGCTTAAGACTATAGATATATGTCACATCTAGTATTTTGTACCCCTACTGTTAGGAATGGTATAAGTAGAGTCACTCTTTAGGTTTTGTGGAGAAACATTCTTCTGGTAAATGCTTGGGTCTTTCTGCACGTAATTTTACCTCTTGGGAATATGATGAGTAAGAATTTATTCCCTCATAATGTCCAATGAGTACTCATTTGATGATTACAGTAAATATGTAGTGAAAGGCTGCCAAAAACAAGGATGATGTGTTTACGTCTAGCCTCTGATGTGTGACTGTTGCCTAGCAGCAAGTCACTTTCTTTTTAAGTTTTTGATTCTTTACTGATCAGGTACACAGCTAAAGTAAATGAATGGCTGGTAAAAGGAAGAAAAAGAAAGAAAAGAAGAGAAAAGAAAGAGAAAGCAGAAAATAAACATTTCTATAACCCACCTGGCTGCACTACTTTAGAACCTGTCTGATTATTCACCATGCTCATTATTGGCAAAATCCTTATCATACTGCAAGATCCCATCCCTATCACTTTACCTTACCATTGATCCTCTGTCCCTCTCATTGGAAAATGGAACCATGATCTAAAACCTCCATTTAAGGAGGAAACTCAGCTCAAAGTCTCTTTATTTCCCACCTAACTGCACTTTGAGACTTCCCTGACTTTTCCCCCAGTCAGGAATTGTCTTTTATTTGTATCCCCGGTGCTAAGAACAGTTTTAGGCACATAGTAGGTGCTAATATTTATTGACTGACAATGTAAGCTAGACATGGTGGTATTTTTTATAAATTTTATCTCATTTGGTCATCATAACAGTCCTGTCAAGTAGGAACCCATTTATCAGTTGATGAAACTGAGATGAACAGAGGGTAAGTGGTTAAGCCCAAGTTCACACAACTTGTAAACATTTGAGGTCCAATTTAAACTCAGGTCTTCCTAACTCCAGGGTTGGCATTCTATTTGATGTACCATCTAATGGAAGGAAGGAAAGAAGGAAGGAAGGAAGGATGAAAGAAAAGAAGGAAGGAAGGAGGGAAGGATGGAATGATGGAAGGAAAGAAGGAAGGAAAAAAGGAAGGAAGGAAGGATGGAGGGAGGAAAAAGGGAGGTGGAAGGAAGGGAAAAGAAAGAGTGGAAAGAAGGGAAGGAGAAAGGAAGGAAAGAAGGGAGACAGGGTGGAAGGAAGGGAGGAAGGAAGGTCACAAATGGGGTCACAAAGAGTCAGACACAACTGAACGATTCAATAATTATCTTGAAAAAAAGTGTCTTCCTTACCTCTGGCAATGAAGAACCTAAAAAAAACCCCAATAAAAAGAGCTGACCAAGTTCAACTTTTTAAAAAATGGGGGTGGAGGAAGGAAGGAAGGAAGAAGGGGATAAGGGAGGGAGGGGAGAAAGGAAGAAGGGGGGAAGGAATTCTAAAAAGGCACAGGTGAGAAGGGAGTGCGTTCCAAGCATGGAGAACAAACAAAACAATGGCATGGGGACAGGAAATAATATTCATGTTCATGTATGAAGATTATAATGAACAATGTCAGTTTGGTGGGACAGTAGACTGCAGGAAGTAGAGTATAATGCTGGACAAGGTGTTTGTGATTGATCCTGGAGTCTATTGGAGTTACTGAAATTTACCGAGAAGGGCAGTGAGATGCTCAGAACTACATTTTAGGAAAATCACTTTGGCAACTACGTGTCAATGAACTAGAGTAGAGAGAGACTCCAGACAAGGACACCAATTAGGGGAGTCATGCAATAGTCCAAGTGAGAGCTGCAGAGCAGTTATAAGGGAAGTTGCTGGGACAGAAATAATAAGATTTGACAGCTGATTGAATGCATGGGATGAGTGAGAATCAAGGATGACACTAAAGTTGTTAACCTGGGTGTTCTGAAGGATGGTGGTACCTTTGACAGCTAGAGAAATTCGGAAGGGAAATGAAATTGAAGAGAAAAATACTACCTGCTATGCAGATTACAATTCATCCCCAACTTCTCCTTCTATATGACCTATTCAATCTCCCTAAAAACAAAAGAGGGAAAGGATTCTTACAAGACCGTTAACTTGGTGTTTGGAGGCATTTAAAGAATACCTCCAAAAGCCAGTTTGATGGGAGAGTTTTACAATATAGGTTGTGGGTATGCTGGAGGAGAGAGAGGATTTTTATCAGGCACCTACAGGTTTGCTATAGGTGCCTGGGTCAGTTAGGTTATAACTCCTTTAAGGAATTGACCCCACAGGTCAGGAGCTGGCACGGTGGTCTGAAAATGGAAGAAGTGGGGCTTGCTGAACAATAAGGGAATATTAGGGCTGTGACTGGATATTGCTGGGAGTGTGGGAAATGACTATTCTTTCTTTGGTTATTTAGTCAGGTGCCTCCTGGGAAGATCCTGTGGTTCTGAAAGTAACCAATTTTGAGACCATTGATAAAGGCAACAGCACTTATAAGGGACATTTAAAGACTTTCGTAAAGCGACTTTAGGTTTTATATAACATGTTACATTCCTTCAAATATTGAATTCAAATATTGGAAACCAAACTTGCCAGTTTAACTTGAGTCATTCAAGGACATTTCATCTCCTATCCCTCTAACTTTAATGCATTCCTATACTGACTTTTTAAATTTAATATTTTTTTGTAATTTAAAAAATTCATTTTAAACTTAAACACAAAATGAGAAAAGAAAAAAAGAACATTGCCATTTACCCAGCAGAACAGGAGAGAGGATTCAATATAAAACAGTACATTTCCATTTCAAGAAAACCTATGTAATAAATTCTATACATTGTTTTTAAAGCTACCCATCTTTTCTTAGTTTCTTTGTAGGTTTTCTCTTGTTCTCTGCTGTGTACTTTTTGCTTTATTTTCTCTCTCCCCATCCCCAACCCCACCCTAAAGAAGGCCACAACTAAACATGGATATTTATATATAATATATATACATACATACACACTTATGTAGATATCTATTAACATATCTCATATACATAACATATACGTAAAACCACACAATGCATATTTCCACTTGTCATCTCTTTCTCTGAAGCATTTTCCTTTGTATGTCCAAGTCTTTCCATGTTTTTCCAAATCAATCAGCCCATCATTTCCTACATCACAGCAGTATTCCAACTCAATCATATCCTATCCGAGAGATTGTCTATAAAAGTTCCCCCCCGCCAATTTCCTGCATTTCTTTTATTCTTGGCTATATTGGTTTCATTTATACCAAAAAATTTTCATTCAAAATAATAGAAATTATCTCTTTTACACTTCAACAATGTTCTCACCTTATAATTCAAGATCTGCTACTGCTGAATCTTTTTTTTTACATCTTTTTTCCCTGCCTTGTACCCACTTTTTAGAATCTGTAGCTTATTACTACCTCCTCTGTTATATTTCCCCAAATGATATTTGCATGGATGGTTAGGTTCCCAGAAGATGCCTGTTATCTCAGGTTCTAGGGGTATCCTTGTGGGTGGCTTCTTCTACTTTTGTAGTTCATGAACTACTACCAACAAGATTCTCATTAACAATAAACCAATAATAGCAATTAGCTGGCATAGCAAGAACAGAAACATTTTGCGTATAAACCTGGGGCTCACTCTCTCACAAGTACACACAAAGTTCATAGGAACAGTAGGAGAATAGTGGTAATGGGGCATATACCTGGGCCAAATAGCTTGCATTGATATTCTGTACCTTACTCTTTAAAAAACGATTTGTCATGACCTCAAGGTAATTGGCCTAGGGGCTGCCAGGTGGCTCAGCGAGTAAGAGCACTGGCTCCAGTGTCGGGATGACCTGGATCAAATCCGAGCTCAGATACTCAGCACCACACCTAGAAATAACTGGCCATGTAACCTTGAGCAAGTTACTTAACCCTGATTGCTTAAAAAAAAAAGAGTAATTGGCCTATTCTGAACAGTACTTTGGGGACTGAATCTGAGGGTAAGTGATAGGAGTTATCAGAAGAAAAGATAAAGTGGAGATTTAACAGATGTGAGAGTTAAGGGACATTTATGACAAATAGAATATTGCACCTAAGATTCTCACTTTTATGGTCACCTTTGCTATACAATTTCAATTTATAAGTTACTGTTTTCTGGGTTCATCTACTGGCTAATTTAGGCTCAGAGCTAAGATGAGTTATACATTTCTATCACCTAAATAGAAATGAAGATTTTTTTTTCCAGAGAAATCAACCAAAATAGCTATAATTTAGTGTTTTGCTATTTTTCCTCAGACAGCAGTAGTAGTTCCAATTTTCTAGAATCTGTACATGTTCATTGAAATCCAGAGAACTTTCATAAGCAGTTCTTCAAAAAGACAAATTAAAAAAAAATCCATTCAGTCATCAAACATTTCCTGGAAACCTATTGTATGTATGATCCTGGGTTAGGTTCTAGGAAACCAGAATTCTTGCCACAGGTGAAACATTTTGTACAGGTAGGACAAAGAAATTTAATTAACATATACAAATAATTCCCTTGATTGTCAAGATTCCTTCAAATTAATGTAGATATAACTGTCTCTCTGAAGACAGATCAGAGTAGAGGGATCCTCAGACAAAGGTGCTTGCTTTTGTAATTGCTTTATTAAGCTTTTTAAATTTGTTTTTCTCTTAAAGGAATTATTTTGGGTAGATGGTTCTTTAGATATAGATAAATGAGAGCAGGTAGAAATAGTCATTTGGGGCCACTTAGTTTTAGGAACTTTGATAACATACATATGAATATGTATAAGAATACACACCCACATCTATATATCTTTCCTTTGGGAGATCATGTATGTTTTAGAAGAGACAGTTTTGAATAGAGTAGATGAAGTACATTATGCAACTAAAGACAGCAGACCTAAGATATATTCTAATTTTGTCCCATTCAGGCTTAAGCAATTTGCTCAGCTTCCCTGCCTTCCTATCTCTAAAGAGGTGTACAATGTTTTAGTTACATATTTATGACTTTGTCAAGGATTAAGAAATTGCTTCTTAACATGGGATGAACTTTCTACAAAAAAAGAAAGAAAAACCTTTAAATATGAGTACTGCTGAAAAGTAATTTGTTCAGCAATTCTGGCCCTGAAATGGTTGGGGGGGGGGGGGGGAATCAGCCTTGTATCTTATCGTGGGAGAATTCTATGCCATCATTTGTAAAATCCATGATTACCTAAGAAATGGACTGTCAAAGTAAAAACTGGTGACCTTTACTACAACTCACTCAGTAATATTAGTCAAATAAAAATTGAATAATACCCTGTTTTATTTTTATTGGCAAATCGGGAAAGCAATACGAACCTAGATATGCTAGAGTCACCATAGGTCAATTCAGCTGAGAGCAAGGGTCTTAAGGAACATGCTTAAAATACTACAAATGTCTCTTTGGCCTCATTGGACATTTTAAAGTTTGTTTACATTGGACAGTTGTATCTAAAAGTTATGTTTTGAAGTGTTTGTTTTGCCTCCCGAGGCAACCCTGTTGTCTGAAATATCTGTTCCTTGAGCAAGACAGGAAGGGTGGGAGTCTGCCATTTTGCCATTCCAAATGAAGAATGGCCTCGGACTCATATGTGTTCACTGACGAAAGGCTAGCCATTACCCATATAGGTACCAGAATAGCGGTGAAACCTAAAAAACCCAGAAAAAGAATTAACTGTAACTTTCAATTGTGTTGTCCCTCCTGGAACAAACCTGGACTGGTTGTGTAGTCTGTGCTGAGTGGCTTCATGCCACTGATTCCTTATCTGTACCAGCCAGGACCAGGAAGCACCCGCACAGACAGAATACAGAAGCACCATGAGATAAGTCAAGGTTAGAAGTTGGAATTTTGGTTGTTTAAAGTCACAGGAAGAAAGTGAGTGAAACAGGATCAGAACCAAAATCAAACCAAAGCTCAAAGAGACTTGAGAGAAATGTGATCCAGGGTCAGACTATAGAATGGCAGTTTTGAAAAAAGCAGTTGGGAACTTTCAAGCAGGACTAAGAATTCTTTCAATTTGCTGCACTCAATGATCTATGAACATAGACACTTTTTTGTTTGTCTGGCCAGGCTATGTGAGACTAGGCCTACCTTCTATCTTCCTTTGAATTCAATGTACAAAGGAAGCGTGTATTAAGAATTTAGCACAGGCAACACAAGCAACATCCAGGGTACATTCTGGGGTGAACATAAATTCAGCTCCATCTTCTTTGTCTTTGATCCTCTACAACACTGAGAAGTGATCAATGACAAAAAGGATGATTACCCTGAGGCACTAAAAAATTCTCAGTCACCAAGCAGATGGCACTTGTCTTCAGTCTATTGACTGATTAAGGGAAGCAGACTAATTTGGCAAAGATTCCAACAAGACTTGATTCACAATTTTTCATTAAATGAGATAAATATAATCATACTCATTTATTGGTAGCAGAATCCCATGTCTCCTCTCAAAACGTGCATTGCTTTAATCTAGCTTCTTAAGAAACCATTAAGAGGTGAAGAGAATACTGGAAATTCCAGGCATCATTTTAAGCTAGTGGGGGAAAGATTCCTGGCTAGAAAGTCTTTCTGGACCTCTGAGAACAAACAGTTAGTAGCTCTTCTGGCCAGGTAGTGCTGGTCTGGTTTCCAACTTTAACCTTGGCATGGAAAAATCCCCTTTTACAAATTGTCTGACCATAGTTCAGTGGAAAACAGATGCATTTTAAATAATTTCTTCCTCTTTTTAAATATTCATTTTTAAAATGTTGTTTCAAATTCTCTCCTCTCAAGCTTCTCCCTACCCATTAAGAAAGTAAGCAATATGAAACTCATTATACATGTGAAATCATGTAAACCTAATTTGACAGCCATGTTGGAGGAAAAAAAGCAAGAAAAATAAAGTGAAAAAAATATGCATTGGGGCAACTAGGTAGTGCAATGCATAGAGCACTGGCCCCAGAGTCAGGAGAACCTGAATTCAAATCCAACCTCAGACACTTAACACTTACTAGCTGTGTGACCTTGGGCAAGTCACTTAGCCCCAATTGCCCTACTTTCCCCCATCCAAAAAGGAAAAAAAAAATTATGTGTCAATGTGCACTCAGAGTTTATCAGTTCTTTCTCTGGAGGTAGATGACAATTTTCATCATGGGTCCTTTGGAAATGACTTGGATCAATGAATTGATTCAAATAGCTAATTCTTTCACAGCTGATCATCATTACAACATTGATGTTACTGTGTAGATCGTTCTCCTGTTTCTGTTCACTTCGCTTTGCATCAGTTCATTGAAGTATTCCCAGGTTTTTCTGATACCAAATCCCGTCCTCATTTCTTACAGCACAATAGTATCTCTTTACAATCATATACCACGGCTTGCTCTGCCATTCTCCAATTGATAGATGTTCTCTCAATTTTCAATTCTTCCCACCACAAAAAGAGTGGCTATAAATATTTTACTGCATATAGATCCTCTCCCTTTTTCTTTGAAGATATATATATATATATATATATTTACATTTAACAAATTAAAAATAAACAATAGCTCCTTTATGGATCTTACTATGTATTTTCTGTATTGATATAAGGGAATATGGATTTGATTCTCTTACCACCTCACCCATGATTGATGTAGTCACAGAAAAAAAAGAGTAAATAAAAGAGGTAATGAGCTATTATAACATAATAATAACTTTATGAAGTTTGAAAGCCTTTCTCTATGGAAATTAAAGAGAATAAGCTTATTAGATTGTTGTGGGCTGCTCAGCATCCAGCACTAAGCATGGTGGGAGATGTGTATAAGAAATGACCAGATTTATGTGGGTAGTTCAAGGAAGAACTCTGAACTCCATTTATTGATTCTTAGGACAAGGTTTTTATAGAGCAATGAGACAAAGGAAGGATACTCAAGTATTCTTATCACTATCTTAGTCTGTCATATCCTGGAAGCAGCACAGAATAGATAATTTGATAAGGCTTTAGTATCTAGGTGACTAAAGTCTTAGGGTAAAACCTTTGATCCAGGCCTCAGGTACCTGCTAATGCAGCTGCAGTCATAAACAGATATAGTGGAGAGCAGGCTTCAAAGCAAAAGCCACAGTCATCAAAGGTATCATGTTTAGAGCTGACCACCCAGAGATATCTGCGTGCTGAATCAAATATTTTGGCTCTCAACATTGGATGATCTAAAATATACTTCCTTTGCAGAACTTTAAAGAACTACAATTTTAGGTAGCCCAAACCAAGATGCAGTAGTAGAGGAATAACTTCGTCCCTTAGAGGAAATTGTAGAGGGAGAAAGGATAGAACGATCCAGATCTTGGACCACTTGGAGGCATAGGAGGGGGAAAAACAGGACCAGATATATTTAAAGGAAAATTCCATCAAATATTATTAATAACAATAAATTCCAATATTCAAAAATGGGAGGAAAAGGGATTCTACCAATTCTTTTTCTAAGATGAATATGGTCCTGATATCAAAACCAGGTATCCATGGCAGAGATAGATGAAAATAAACAAACAAACTACACACTAAATATTAACTACTCTTAAAACTACTGAATACTAATATTAAAATAGTGGATAAAATATTTTCAAAAAGTTTACAGCAATATATTTAAAAGAGTATACACTATGCCCACGTTGGATTTATACTAGGGTGGAAGGGTTGGTTCAATATTAGAAAACAGCAAACATAACAAACTAGATTAATTATAAAGGCAATCAAATTCTTATAATGATATCAATCGATACAGAAAAATTATTTGATAAAATATAATAACCATTTATGTAAAAAAAATTTTAAAAGAGAAATAAATGTAACTCCTTCATATGATAAATAGTATCAAAACCAAGAGCTAGCATTATCTCTAATGAAGAAGTACTAGAAACCTTTGTAATGAGTTCAGAGTCAAGAAATCACATCCATTGTAACCATATCATTAAGCTCCAAAGAGATGCGTGATCGAGATATAAAAGATCTAATAAACAATTTAAAGGAGAAATCAAGATGATGCCTTTGATAGCTAGGATAACAGGAAGGATCTTGACCCCAAAAAAATGATCAAAGGAGAGGAAATGGGCAATTTCAATTATGTAAAATTTCTGCACAAACAAAATAAATCTATTTAGAATTAGAAGGAAAATATTTGACTTGGGAGGAAATCTTTGTAGCAAATTTCTCTGAGAAAGGTCTGATAACCAAGATATATGAGGAAATCACACACACGAGTTCTTAATATAAACAGGCAGTTTTCAAAAGAAAAAATGGAAACTATCAACAAATGTACAAAAATTATAAATTTCTAACAGAAGTGCAAATTAAAAGAAGTATGAGTTCTATCTTATATCCATCATATTGCCAATGATTACAAAAATGACAGTTGTTGAAAGAAATGTGGGAGAAAAGGCACAATAATCCACTGATAATAGAGCTGAGAATCAGTTTGATTGTTCTGGAGAGAAATAGGAAGGAATAGCTCCCCAGTTTATTAAACTGTGTATAATTCCTACATATCTGATGATGAATTTTCCTATATGCTAAAGAGAAAAAGAGGGAAATGATGCACACATATATACCATAATATTTTATTACACAAAAGTTCTTTTTCTGTCCCTTTCAGCAACCAAATTATTCACATATAAAGGGGGCAATACTTTTCACTGCCAATGAATGTTAGTTGCACATCTTCTGAAACTAGGGTTCAATCACATGTTGGTGTCAATCCAAAAGTTGATTTTGGACACTCATCATCTTAGAAGGATGCAAAAATAAACATAAAAATCATATGTAACTTAAAATGAAATTTTTTTTCTGAAGGAACAGATTGCTGTTATATTATTTGGTTTAAAAGAATAAATATTTAGATTTTTAGTCTTCAAAAGGTGAAATCCAATAGCCTTGGATTTGATTTAATAGGTACAATTTATTATATATCAGTGATTAAAATGTCACCATTTGTTTCCAAGATATCTTAGTTTAACCATTCCCTTTACTTTCCTTCCATATCAGAATACATTTTGTGGGCCTACATTAGGGGATAATGATACATTTAAAAAAAAAAAACTAATTTACTACAGAATATCAACAATGATCAAATTGTATTAGAAACTTTTAATCTTGTTCACAATATCATAAAATTATACATTTCCCAAACTCCATAAAACCACAAGGGAATTGCTATGATGGAAAGATATGGTATCAGCCATGATTAAATCTCTCAGAATGGCAAAGTACAAGTTTATTGTAACATCAAACCTGTGGAATAATTTGTTTTAATTAGAAGTAATTCAAAGTTTTCTGGCTATTTTTTTTTTTTGCTTTTTGGAGGGCAATTGGGGTTAAGTGACTTGCCCAAGGTCACACAGATAGTTTTTGTGTTAAGTGTCTGAGGCCGGATTTGAATTCTGGTCCTCCTGACTCCAGTCTATTCAGTGCGCTACCTAGACACCCCAGTAATTCAAAGTTTTAACAATAAGATTGTTTTGATTTTAAAATCAGTTTTATTCTGGTCTATTTTTGAAGTTTTAAACCAGGTGTCTAAGGACTTCGAAAAAGTCTGTAGATTTCAGTGGGCCTGTGAACTTGGAACTTTAAAAATTTTGATAATTGTATTTCAGCATAATTGTTTTCCTTTGCAATTTTATGGATTTTATCTTACACATTTAGAAAACTCATTCTGAGAAGGAGTGCATAGGTTTCACCAGACTGCCAGAGGGGTCTTTGACACAAAAAAAAGGTTAAGAACTCCTGGTCTCTTGTATATGAAAGTATAAGAAAAACATTTGTTTGTATTGGGGCTTAAAAATTAGGAAACACGGTATAGTTTTCTATAGATATACAAATTTCTCCTGCCTTCTGGACTGTGTGGGCTTGGAGGGAGTGCAGGGGAACCCTTCTGATCCATCATTCTAGGCTTTTCCTTCAGTAAGGAAAACTGGAAAAAGAGAGGCTTCTAAGAGACTTTCTCCTGGTGGAACAAGATGATGTTTTTGCTGCGTCCCCCAACCAGTGTTGCTACTTCAGTTCAAACTGGTCACAGCAAAATGCTGGATCTGGGACAAATTCTTAACTCTTTCCTGTGACCCTCCTCTCCATTTTCTGGACAGAGTGAGTAAGTTCTTGGGGGGAGGATCAGGGTACAATCAATCAGAAACAGTTTCAGTACCATTTTGTTATTAGAAACTTCTTTAAACTTACTTTGCTAGACTTTAACAAATCATATAGCTGTTAAAAAAGTAAATCATTCAAGTCCTATGGAGTTCTGTTGGAGGAGAATGGATGGTCTCCTTAAGGCAGAGTAGGTGCTCAGAACAGAGGTGAGAGATTTTCCTATTTTAGTAATTTTAAAAAGATTCTACTATTGTGTTATAAGAAATGACAAGCAGAATGATTTCAGAAAAACCCGGAAAGACTTACATGAACTGATGCAAAGTGAAGTGAGCAGAGCTAGGAGATCATTTTGCACCATAACAGCAATATTATGCAATGATCAACTGTGAAAGACTTAGCTATTCTCAGTCATACAATCATCCAAGACACTTCCAGAGGACTCATGTTGAAAAATGCTATGCACACCCAGAGAAGACAAATGGAGTCTGGGTACAGATTAAAGCAAACGATTTTTCACTTTATTTCTTTTGTGGGTCTTTTTTTTGTCTGTGTTTTCTTTCATAATATGACTAACATGGAAATATGATTTGTATGATTGCACATATATAGGCTGTATCAAACTGCTTGCCCTGGACAGGGAGGAGAGAGAGAGAGAGGGAGGTAAGGAGAAGAGAATTTGTAACTCAAAATAAAAAAAAAATATGAGTTAAAAATTGTCTTTACATGTAATGGGAAAAATCAAATATTATGAAAAAGAAATATATTCTGGGTTAGTACCCCTGGATCTGGAATCTAGAACAAAGGGCTAGTTGCACAATCAGAACAGGGGTCCTTGGGGAGGTGGGAAGAAGAAGCAGTCTTCATATGTAATCTAAACTCTGTCTGATGAGCATAGGAAAGAACTGCAGCTCTTTGGAAAGTCTAAACCCAATATTTAGCCTCTGGGCTGGTAGACCAAGAGTTGTCTGTTAGTGGCCAAAAATATATGCTACATTCTCTAGCTAGTTACACATTTAGCAAAGAAATGAATTGGTTGGTTGACATTTTGCTTCTCAAAATGTTACAGAAATAGAGTGTAGGGGCAGCCAGGTGGCTCAGCGAGTAAGAGCACTGGCTCCAGTGTTGGGATGACCTGGATCAAATCTGGGCTCAGATACTCAGCACCACACCCAGAAATAACTGGCCGTGTAACCTTGAGCAAGTTACTTAACCCCGTTTCTTAAAAAAAAAAAAAGAAATAGAGTGTAGAAGGCAGGTCTGGATGGACATAGCTTCACAACACTACCAACCCTATACCTAGCATCTCCATCACCTATAACATGTTCATATTGTACAGTTATCTCTCCCCCCATAAGGAATTGCTGTCTATCACTTAGCAGAACATGAGGAAATTTTGAATTTCTTAGGATTACTAAGAAGAGTTGAGCAGAGTCTCTGCCTAGGATAATCCTCCTACTTTATGGGAATATGCAGATGTGATTATTCACTTTATCTACTACATTTGTACTAGATAAGAAACTGTACCAGACACATACATAGCAAGTGCAGAAAAATGCTTGTTGTTTCATCAATTGATGATTTTTAGTACCTATTGAAAAAAAAAACCCAACCTACCATTGGCTAAGAAAACAAATTTATAAGCATGATAGTGAAGCCAATATTCCTAATAAGACCTTAAGGAGTTTGGGCTTTTTTTTTTCTTTTGGGAGGGGGAAAGGCAGGGCAATTGGGGTAAAGTGACTTGCCCAAGGTCACATGGCTAGTTTTTGTGTTAAGTGTCTGGGGCTGGATTTGAGCTCAAGTCCTCCTGACTCCAGGGCCGGTGCTCCATTCACTGCACCAACTAGCTGCCCCGTGGAGTCTGGGTTTTCCTAAGACACATACAGATTCCCAAAATATCAAATATAAAGAAGCCATTCAGATTCTTAAGGCTACGTGAGCATAAATTCTTGGGCAGACAAAAAACAGTGTTACAAATCTAACTTACTAGTTGGAATTAATAGGAAAAAAAAGTTTCATGCAAGAAAATACTGCGCTTAATGACATCAGGAAAAATCTGTCTCTATGGAACACATTTTTTTTCACAGTAATGTGCATAGGAGATGGTTTTCTTTTTAGACATAACCCTTTGGAGAATTCAGTACTGGAGAATTTATCTTACTTATTTTCTTATTGATTCAGACAGCACTTCTTAGAACCAGAGTAAAAGAGAAGAAAGTAGCATGTTGTAGTTTAGAAAGTGTTGGACTTGAATTCAGAAGGACCCAGGACTGAAACCTGCTTCTGACACTAGAGGTTTGATCTTGAGGAAGGCACTTAACCATCCATAAAATGAGTATAATAATAGTACCTACCTCTCAGAACTGCTGTGAGGCTCAATTGTGATAACATGTATAAATTGCTTTATGAACCTTAAAGTACTGTGTAAATGCTAGTGAGCATGGTGACATAATAATGATGTGAATGCCTGTAGGTGCAATGGATGACAAAAACTTTTTTTGCTTTTTTTGGAAGGTAATTGGGGTTAAGTGACTTGCCCAAGGTCACATAGCTAGTAAGTGTGTAAAATGTCTGAGGTTGGATTTGAACTCAGGTCCTCCTGACTCCAGGGCTGGTGCTCTCTTCACTGCGCCACCTAGCCACGCCCAAAACTTAAAAAACTGATTCATCAGTGGAATCTAGAAGAAGAGTTAGCAACAGTAACATGTGAAAGTAGAAAGAGAAGACAGTGGGTATCATTTAATATTATCGTTGGTTCATTGGTCACAAGACCCAAAAAAGTCACCAAGTTAAATTCAAGTCTATTCTTGCCTATGAGACTGGTAATTTGTACATGATCAGATTCCCTGTTTATCACAAAATAAAGACAATAACAATAATAATAGCTAACATTAAGGCAGTGCTTTAAATATTTGCAAAGTGCTTCACATATATTATCTCATTTAACCCTCAAAACAGCTCTATGAAATAGGTGCTACTATTAGTCCCATTTTACTGATGCGAAAACCAGGACTGAGAGGTCATTTATCTTGTGCAGGATCCTACCACTAGTAAGTACCTATCTGAGGCTGGATTTAAACTCAAGTCTTGACTACAGGCATACTGCTCTATGTATTATACTACCTAGAGGCCTAATTAATGATCATGGTGCTAAAAAAGGATTAATGATAGTGATACTTAAAAAGTGCAAAGAAAGAAAGAAATGTTCAATGGAACATTTTAAAAATAAACACAGGAGAACCAAGGAAGTTCAGAAGGATTACACAGACAAGCTAGACTTCTTTGGAATTAACATTTTGAATTTATTGCATGCTTTAAGAAAACAAGTGGTACATAATAGATATTTGTGGTTTCATTTATAGCCCTCTTAACCCCCTTTTGCCTCTGTTCTTTGTATACGGAAATGTTCATGTTTGTTGATGTTTGATAAGTTCAGAATAACAAAAGAATTAAAACTAACGTCTTGAAGAAAACCCTTGGCTGGGAGACCATAGATTTCTATTGCTCTTCCCATCCTTACTTAATCTTTTCTCTTTACACACATTCTCAATGCATTCATTCTCTTGGGAACTAGAGTTTCCCAAGGTTTATCCTCAGTGACATGATTCAGGCATCCTAGGCTGTGTGGTACATTAGAGTACAAACAAACAAAGACATTGGTGGTCTGAAGAATAAGGCTCAATGAGAATTCATTCATATGATATATTGACTATCCTCAGGTGCCTTATTTCCCTCTGATCTCTGCTGCTTTGGTACAATCCTGGCCATTGTCTGAGGCCACATTGGTCACCTTTTCCTTAGACCTGCTTCATGGGCTTGTCTTTGAGTAAAAAAAAAAGGGGGGGGGGTTCCCTCAAGGCAGTTGATGACAAAAATAAAAAAAATTAGGATGTTCATTCAGTTCCATTACTCTTAAGATATTTTGAGGAAATCAGTCATAGCAATCACAAGTGGCAAAGGTTAAAAATTCTTTCTGTAGATACAACTTAATGTGATAGTATTAGCCAATGGAGATCATACTCATAGGGCACCGAGATCACTATGAATAACATATTTTACTGTATTTCCCAACACTGGGTTAATGGAAGGTTCAACACAAATCTATCTTTTATACTGAAACAGGATGATGTGTACATGTAACACAGAAAATACAAACCCCTATTTTATGGTAAAAGTGGGAAGTGAGCAATTATCAATGGTAATAGCGTCCATATTTCCCAAATTTAGATTATAAAAGACAAAGAAATGTGACAATGAAAATTTCTTGTCATTTGAAGATGTAAGAGAAAACAGATTTCATGAACAAAAGCTTCACAGAGATAATAATCCTGTAATGCAAATCAGTAGGTTTTTTAAAAAAAATTTCCATTACTAGGTCACGAGTGCTAATTTTTATAGATATGCGATGACAGAAAAAATTTAGATCTCTCTTGAGAAGGGAGAGGAAAGGAAATGAGTCAGTCTTTGAGTAAATGATCTATTTTAGGCTATCAAAATGGACCAAGAATGATGATTTGCTTGCCTAGGCTATACACATTTGTGATTAAAATTACTTTTTTTTTTAAAACAAAAAACAACAAAATAGAAGAAAATGTTAATATCCTTAGTAATATCCCAGGACTTTCCCAGAGGTTCTCCAAAAGACCTATTTAGAGACTGATCAAGTTGGTTGAATCTCAGCTAGCCAATACATTGGAAAATTTTAAAATGCCCATTAGGTATCAATTAACATGAATTCCTATGGAAATTGAAAAATGTCACCTCAACTTTTGACACCTGGTTGACTATGCCGGGCTCTAGGCTTTTATAGATATTTATTCTGAACTGATTGTGTATCTCTCTCTATTTTCTGTTAAATCAATGATCAGTTATGGTCAAAACTAAAATATTATACAAATCATTTAAGTTCTCTGCACCTCCATTTTCTCATCTATGAAATGAAGCACTTGAACTAAATTTATCTCTATAGTTCCTTCCATTTCTAAATCTTATAATCCTAATCATTACACAAAGTCTTCTTGGCAGAGGTAGGCCTTAGGGACTGGTCCGTTTTAAAACAGCAGGGACATTGGTAGGAACCCAGAAACATTTTCCCACTCCAAGATTTATTTAAGGTTTAAGCCATCTCTGAAGATAAAGCACATGAACAAAAATAATCCTCTTCCTCAGTAATAAGCCCTATAACAGGACAAATCATAGGGGACACTTTCTAGACTGTTTCATTTTGCAATATTGAAGGTATGGAACTCTAGGCTCATTGGGAAAGGAAAGATTCCTAATTTCCCTTGGCCATTTTTAAACTATTAAACATGCAGAGAATTTCCATTAAAAAACCAATTCTTTAATAGAAAATATTAGTCTCAGGCAGTATTAATGACTAGGTAATGTTTGAAAAAACCAAATCCATTGTTCCCTATTTGTTCACCTGATCTCTCATTTCTGTCCTCATTTTCTCTACTCCCATGGCTACCACTCTAGTTCTGGCCCTCATCACCTCTTACCTTGACTATTGCAATAGCCTTCTAATTGGATTCCCCACCCCAAATCTCTCATCCCTCTAATCCAGACTTTACACAGTTGCTAAGATGATTTTCCTGAAGTACAGGTCTGCCATACTTCTCTACTCCATAAACTCCAATGGGTCCTGATTGCCTTTAGGATAAAATATAACTCTTTTCTTTGGTACTTAAAGCCCTTTACAACCTGACTTCAACCTACCTTTCCAGACTTATACATTACTATCCTTCATGCACTCTCCAATTCATCTCAACTGCTTTTATTGCTGTTCCTTGTATAACACTACAGTTCCCATCTCTGCTTTGGCATTGGCTACATCCCATGTGCACAGTTCTCTCTCCTTACTTCTACCTTTTGGGATACCCTGTTACTTTCTAGACTCAGTTCAAACACTACCTCCTATAGGACTCTTTATTGATCTTCTGGTATCTGGCTTCTACCATCCTCCCCCTCAATGTTGCCTCGTGTATGTATATGCATATGTATGTGTATATATTCTATGTACACCTACTTGTACATGTACAAACAAGCCTACCTCCACAATATCTTTCAAATTGGTTGTGAGCTTCTAGAGGACAGGGGAAGCTTCATTTTTATCATCATGTGCCCACCTCTTAGAACATATAAGGCACTTAATAAATGCCTATTAATTGCTTGTTGGCATTTCTCATCTTTCTATTCCATGAACCTATCAGAGTATCTTGCTTGCATGTAGTGGACCTTTAATAAATATGGAAGAAAGGAAAGAAAGAAAGAAGGAAGAAAAGAAGAAAGAAAGTGAAGGAGGAAAGGATGATGGGAAGAAGGTAAAGATTAAGTTAGAGAGGAGGGGAGAAATTGAAGAAGGAAGAAACAGAGGAAAGGAAGAAATGAGCAAAGGAAGGGAGGGAGGACAGAAAGAGAGAAGGAAGGAAGGAAGAAAAGAAGGCAGAGATGAATGGATGAAAAAAGGAAGGAAAGGAGAGATGGAAGTAGGAAGGGAGGAAAGGAAAGAGGAAATAAGGAAAGAAAGGAGGGAGGAAGGAAGGAATGGAAGAAAGAAAGAAGGAAGGGAGGGAGAAGGGAGAGAAGGAAAGGAGAACCAATTCATCGGGGACTAGAAAATATAAATGGAGAAGTTTCTATTTGATTCTAGAAAAAACAGGTAGCCATTGGAGTTTGCTGAGTAGGGCAGAGACATGGTCAGATTCTCGCTTAAGGAAAATCACTGTGGTAGTTATTTGGAGGATGAAACAAAGTAGGGAAAGACTGAGGTAAAGGGGACCAATGAGGGGTGGCTAGGTGGTGCAGCAAATAGAGCACTGGCCCTGGAGTCAGGAGGACCTGAATTCAAATTTGGCCTCAGACACTTAACACTTACTAGCTGTGTGATCTTGGGCAAGTCACTTAACCCCAATTGCCCAGCATTCTCCCCTACAAAGCGAAAAAGAAAAAGGAGACCAATGAGGAGGCTGTTATAATAATTTTGGTGAGAGGTGATGAGGTCCTGAATTAAGGTGACAGCTCTGTGAGTAGAGAGAAGGCTGTGGGAGGTATTGTGGAGGTAGAAATGTCTGGTTAAATATGTGGGGTGAGGAGGAGTGAGGTGCTGCATATAACACTAAGGTTATAATCCTGAGAGAGTGAAAGAATGATGGTGGGGTAGGTTTAGTGCAGAGGAGAGGGTGAAGAAAATGTTTTGGACATATTGAATGGACATAGTGAATGTTCTTCGGACATATTTGAGATGTTTCTGTGGCATCTAGTTTGAATTGATCAGAGTCAGGTGATGGGGAAGATCACATGATCATAGATTTAGAACTAGAAGAGTCCATAGAGTTTGTCTCATTTAAGAAATGAGGAAATCAATGACCAAGGAAGGTAAATGACTAATCCAGGTCACAAAAATAATAAATGGCAGAACTGGAATACAAAGCCAAGTTTTTTGACTCCAAATACAGCATGCTATCTCTAATATGGATTGGAGAGGGGGAAGACTGAAGGCAGAAAGACCAATTAAGGAAAAGTCCAAAATTACTCTGAGGAGGAATTCTGGGTGACTGAAAGAACAACGGTGCTGAACATCAGTAGTAGGGAAAAGTGAAGTCCCTATAAAAGTTATTGTTAAAATACTAAATGATGGGGCAGCCAGGTGGTGCAGTAAATAGAGCACCGGCCCTAAAGTCAGGAGGACCTGAGTTCAAATGCGACCTCAGACACTTAACACTTACTAGTTGTGTGACCTTGGACAAGTCACTTAACCCCAATTGCCCTCCAAAAATAAAAAAAAAATTAGTAAATGACAAAAATGAGAACCTCAATTTCTGGTTCGTAGCACAACCACTTCCCTTCATGATCAAAACTACAGCAAGAAAAAACAAAAATAACTTAGATGTATTTGAATTTATGTAAGAAAAGTTATGAAATATTTAGTCTGTTTTAGATCCAATTACTGAGATTGTGTCGCAAGGGAGTTATTGACAAGAAAATACCCACGTGTACAAGAGGTGGTTGAGGGACGTTGCATGAATACAATCAATGTATTTAGATTTAGGGAGCGAAAAGATAGGAATTTTGGGAGGGGAAGACCCTAGCATCCCAAAATCTATGGGGAACTGACACAAATTTACAAGATTAAATGCCATTTCCAAGCATATAACAGATCAAAGGATATGTGCAAAGAGTTTTGAAAAGAATAAATCCAGTTTAAAACTAACCATTTGAAGAGTTGTTCATAATCAGTGATAAAGAAATGCAGATTAAGATAGCTGAGATATCACCTCACATTTGTCAAATTAGCAAATATGGAAAACAATAGAAGAGAAAACATCATAGAAGTATTGGGAATATAGTCACATCATTTTACTGCTAGTGGAACTGGGAATTGGTTCAGACATTTTGGAAAAAATTTGATATTATGTAAGAAAAGTTAGGATATTGTTTGTACATATATATATATTGTAGTTTCATCTAGAGATTGAATTATACCTCCAGGGAGATTATAGACAAGAAAATGGTCCTATCTACAAAATATTCATAGCAGTATTGCCAATAAAAAGCTAGAAATAAAATTATGTCCAGTGATAGAAGAAATGCTGAATAAATTATAGTATAAGAATGTGAGGGCGGCTAGGTGGCATAGTGAATAGAGCACCAGCCCTGGAGTCAGGAGGACCTGAGTTCAAATACTGCCTCAGACACTTGACACACTAGCTGTGTGACTTTGGGCAAGTCACTTAACCCCAAACCCTCCAAAAAGAAAAAAAAAACCAGACTGAAAGAATGTGAAAGAATATTGCCAAATCATAAAGGAATAATGAATATGACAAATTCAGAGAAAAATGAGAATTGTTGTATGAAGATACATAGAGTGAAGAAAGCAGACCTGAAATTCAATGACTACTATGAAAATATAGTTGGCACTATACTTCCAAAATTTAGGCATGCATCCTTCCTTTTTGTTAATAATTACTAAGCTACAAAAGTGAAAAATTCTATGGCCTGAAATCATATTATTAGGTGGCATTGCTTAACAGACTTTGTAGGGGGAATTTGGGGGGATTTAGTTGTTAAGAAGCATCTTATTTTAAACACATGTATTCATCATTTATCAATTTACCTTTAATTAAATCTGAAGAAAAGGTAATAGACAACATCATAATTTAGCCTATACTATACTTCTTCCTAATAAAAATATGATTGAACTTACTTCAGATTTATATGTGTCCTTGGATAGTGAGTTCTCCATTCATGCTGTATTTGATAATTCTTAATTAAAATGCATAACATCT
This sequence comes from Petaurus breviceps papuanus, assembly GCF_028583685.1. Lineage (NCBI taxonomy): Eukaryota > Metazoa > Chordata > Mammalia > Diprotodontia > Petauridae > Petaurus > Petaurus breviceps. Next base: position 9,478,434 of record NW_027185715.1, on the reverse strand, counting down.
TTCAAATATTTTTTAAAAATATTCTTTTTTTTAGAACCCTTCAAATAGATAATTTTAAAAAATTTGTTCATCTAAACTTCTGCATGTCTGTACTAGGGACCATCATAATTCAAATCATCATTAACTCTGATCAGAGGTAGGGTGCCATGGTAGAAAGTATTGATGTTGTAGTCAGAGGAACAGGTTTTGAACTCTACCTTAGGGATTACTGTGTGACATTAAGCACATTGTTAAATGGATGAAATTGAACTAGATGGTCTCTGACTTGCCTTCCAGTTCAAGATCTATGATACTATAATCTTCTCCCCTTTTTATAAGTCTTGACAAGCCTACCTACACAACATCTTTCAAATTGGTTGGCTTCCTTCTACTCACATGTACTCTTAGTTCAGCCTCTTAGTACCTCTCTCTTGAACTAGGCAATAGTATATGAATTGGTCTCTCTTCCTCAAGTTTTTTCTCTCTTCAAAACATCTTCCACGGTGAAATTGATATTACTAAAATAGTCTTGACCACATCACCCCAGTACTCAAAACTTGACTTTGGGTCCCCATTGCTTTTAACACACTTATCAGCTTGGCAGTGAAATTTCTTCACAAAATTGGTCTTACTTCACTGCCTTGTTCCTTACTACTCCACTTCCTGTTCCAGCTAAACTTGCCACCCTATGCCTTTCTGCACAGGCTATACCCCATATCTGGAATGTACTCCATTCTCACCTCTGTTTTTCAGAATCTTTAGCTTCCTTTAAAGCACAGATCAGGTCTTTTTGCATCTCCTCACTCCTATTTGCTAGCACTCTCTTCTCCTTAAAATTATTTTGTATATAAAATATATTTGTTTGTGTACACACTATACCCTCATTATATTTATTTATATTCCTATATATGTATATATATTTACACACACTTATGTGCATAGATATGACTTTAAATTCCTTATAGGAAGAAATAATTTTATTTCTATCTAGCATAATGCCTTGGGCATGGTAGGTACTTAAAACATTTAATTGAATTATTCTCATCCTTTAGCTCTGGTGCTTCCAACTTATACATTTCATAGACCTGGTATCTGGAGACTAATTACAAAGTTTCCAGTATTTTGCTCTGTTTTTTTTTTCTATTACATTTTGAATATTCCTGTCTTCCTAAGTAATTCACTTTTTGATAGCACAATCTGATGTTTGCTATTCTGTGTGTTTGTCTCTTCATAGTGCCTATGTGCTCTACACAAAAAGGTTCTCAGTAAGCATTTTTCACTTCTGGAATGACTCATCTCACTGAAATAGCTGTGGAACCAAGGGCATTTGACCTTGGTGGAACTTTGCCAATACAAACATCAGTTCCATGTAAACAGATGTATAATGTGACATAATTCTCCCATCCTCTACCAATGTTCTTTTCTATAAATTTCTTTTTTAAATTCACTTCTGAGAAGCCAAGACAGCAATCAATAAGGGAAGACCCAGAAATATCAGTTTTAAAGTTTGGTCTCAATTCCCTTCTATTCTAAACCAACAGTAAGTCATTAAAACCCGAAAAAGAAAACATTCGTTTTTTTTTTTTGGTGAAATTAATGTATATACATCAATATCATTTGTTCTCTCTATTCTCATGATTCCACTAAAAGATAAATATATACATTAACATGTTATGTCAAATTTTGTTTCGATAATTTAAAATTTACAAATAAAAATCTTGCTATTGAACACAACTGAAATATCAAGGTTCAATGGATTTATACCAGTCTTTAAGACAGGAAACATCACATAATAGATACAGAATGGGCTTAGAATTCAAAAAGACCTGAGTTTAAGTTTTGTTTCTGTATCGATTATATGACCTAGGGCAATTGCCTTAAACTTTCAGTACTTTCTAGGACTCTGATTTGGTATCTGAATTGGTAGATAGAGTTCTCTTACTCAGGATTTCCCTGTATTAATGAAACCAAAGGTCCAATTCCTATCCCTTGTTCTTTATGCTATGTAGTTACAACTCTGGTTATTCACTAGATCTGCTTTATATATTTAGCCTGAATAGTTCCAAAAGGAAGCCTAGGACTGATCCTGGAACCCAATGTATATACATGACCCATATTTTATGTAAAGACATTATGCAGGTGAATTTGTGCTTGTTACCAAGCTTTCTGGATAACTGAGTTTGTAACCTACTAGGGATGGTGGGGAGGGAGAGAGTGCTCTAAATGTTAATTCCTCATGAAGGAGGAATTCATGGGGAGTCTGAGAATATAGCCTCTGTCAAAAGAATTTTAGTGGATTTGCCTCAAAAGTAATACTGTTTTTTCCCCTGAGGAGGTTTTAAGTATGCTAGATCAAAGAGTATGCCCTATCAATCCAGAATGAATTTGAGCTCTCTAGGTAACTTGTCAAATTAGCATATACATACATACATTCATACATACATATATATATATATTTTTTACTTAGATACATTAATATTTTAGTCAGTTTATACTGGCTCATGAGAGTCAATTAAATTTAAATGTTCAGTTTGAGCATTTACACCTTAGAAATAGGCAAATACTACAAATCAGCCCTTGATTAATTGCTTTGTTGAGAGTCTAGACTTAAGAAACTGAGGGACGGTGGTCCACGCATGCAGACATCTTGGTGGCAGGAGATGCAATGGCTTTTCCCAAGTGGCACTGAAACCTGCTTCCAAATTAGGCATCCTGTGGCAATGTAGCATTGTGGGAGACTGGTTATTAATGGCCACAGAGGAGGTGGAGCTATAGGAAATCAGAAGTTTACTCAACCTGGGACATCTCAGCCATTGAACAAAAGAACAGAAAGAAGTGGAGCAGGGTGCCAGTGTGGAGTGCCACACCAGGCAGGAAGGAAAGGAGGCTGGACTCTAGCTGGGTCCAGTTCTGTACTCACTGGTCATGTGGTGTGGGCACTGAGGCTAGTGAAAAGTGAATTCTCCAGTGTGGTGTGGCTTTGAGTTCCAACTTTCAGGGGATCTGCCATCAAAAGAAAAAGAGTCAGAAACTGAATGATAGGTGAATAAAAGAAAAAAGATTGAAATTACTGAAGGTCCCAGAAGAAAATTATGTTTAAAAGTTGAGTATGCATGGAAATATCAAGTGCTTAGCTGTTCATAACAGAAGGGAAGATGGCATCTAAACAAACCCAGAAATCACTGAGTAAATATAACAAGACAAAGAAAAGTGAAGCAATGCATGATGAGGCAGCAAAATCTTTGGATTCCCAAGGAAGTATGGAATCACAGCAGGATGCTGAATGGTACAAGAGAGAAATAAGAATCTTCAAAGCAGAATGTATAGCCTACAAAGGAGAAGTAATCTATAAAACTGAAAAAGTTGAATCTGCCTTAGAAAATCTCCAAAGAAGCAAGAGAAAAAGTTCTAATTCTATGAGGAACACAGAATAAAGAAGAAATGAAGAGGTATAAAGACCATGAATGAAAGAATAAAAGTTTAGAATAGACAAAAAAGAGAATTAATGAAGATAACAAAGTAAAAAATCCTTTTTAGAAAAAGACAAAAATATTTAAAAAATAACAAAATAAATTAAAGGAGAGAAGAAGGGATGATTTTAATCAACTAATGGAGAAAGGAAAAAGAATTAAATTATGTAAAAGAAAGAATGAAAAAGGAATGAATAAACTTTAAAAATTAGGGGAAAGGATGACCAACAGGGGTAGGGAGAATGGAAGAATATTTATCTATTTATTTGTTTATAGCATTCCTTTTTTTATATTTTGAGTTCCAGATTCTCTCCCTCCCCCACTCATTGAGAAGGTAAGCAATATGATAACCCATTGTACCTGTGAAGTCACTCAAAACTTTTCTGTTTTGGGGTGGGGGGGGAACCTAAAAAACATGAATATGAAAAAATGAAAAATGGTATTCTTCCATCTGTACTCAGTTCTCTGTAGGTAAATTGTATTTTTCATGATGAATCTTTTGGAATTAACTTGGATCGTTGTATTGATCATTGTAGTTAAGTCTTTCTAGTCAAGCCTTTCATAGTTCACAGTATTGCTGTTTCTGTGTATAGTGTTCTGTTGATTCTGCTCACTTCACTTTTTTTTTTTATCAGTTTACTTATGTCTTTCCAGGTTTTTCTGAAATCTCCTTGCTCATTATTTCTTGTAGCATGGTAATATTTCACGGTAATCATGTACCACAGCATGTTCGGCCATTCCACAATTGATGGGCATCCACTAAATTTCCAGTTCTTTGCCACCACCAAAAGGGGTGCTATGGGTATTTTTGTGCATATGGGTCCTTTTCCTTTGATCTCTTTGGGATGCAGACTTTGGGATCCTTTTTCCCCCCCAGTTCTTTGCTGATACAACAGCAGCAACAAAGCTGCTATAAATATTTTTGTACATTTTTTTTTTACCTTAACCTTTGTTCTCTTTTTAGTACAGGCCTAGTATTGTATCTCTAAATCAAGGAATATGCATAGTTTAGCAATTTGAAGTTACTGTTCCAAATTTCTTTCTAGACTTACTGAATCAAGTCACAGTTCAACTAAGAGTGCATTAATGTTTCTGTCTCCCCACTACTCCTCCAAAAACTCATTTTCCTTTTTATTCAATTTTGATGATCTGATGTGTATGAAGTAGAACTTCAAAGTTGTTTTAATTCACATTTCTCTTATTTTAAGTAGTTTTGAGCATTTTCTCAATGATTACGTGCCAGGCATTGTACTTAGTGCTAGGAAGAGAAATAAGAAAATAAAAGACTGCCCTTGCCCTTAAGGAGCTTGTGATCCAATGGGAGAAGACAATACACAAAAGGAAGCTGAAAAGTGGGAGTGAAGTGGAGTGGAGGTCTCCAGTGTGGGGACAGGCAATTGATAGCTTGGATTTCTTCTTTTGAGAACTGTCTGTCCTTTGGTAATTTAGCTATTGTGTCATTGCTTTTGTTTTTATGTGTTTGAATTGGTTTTTTTTTATATATCTAGAATATCAGACCTTTATCAGAGAAAAGATTTCCCCATCTGTTTTTCTTTTAATTTTAATTGCATTGATTTTGTAAGACAGATAACTGAAGTGACAAACACAAAAACCCAACCACATTTCAATATTCCATGTAGCCATCTATATGGGAATTGTTTGTTTGGGGATTTTTTTTTTTTTTTACAATTTGGCATTAAACTAATGAGATTTTAGCCCATATTAAAATTCTTCTTAAAGCATATCTCACTGGATATTAATTATACCCTTTGATGTAGTTATCATCAAGTGTCCATTTTCCCAAGTTTAGCCTTGATTAAAGCCCACAAATTTTCATTAAAGTTTAAATGAGGTGAATTCCTAGAACACTGAGACATATTTATCTCTATCTCTTGAATACATTTCTTAGCTTTTTGTTATACATGTCTCTAATGCGAATGCAAATTTGGAAGATCTTTCCTGCCCCTAGGCTAAAGTGCACCTGAAGCCTGGGGTGGGAGGCTTGTTTTTCTGTAGGTACTTTTTGATTGGCCAGTGGGTCAATAAGGTTGTTACATTCTCTGAGCCAGGAGAAGGCTATATAAGCCCTGATGTGAGGCTTTGTTTTGTGGGCTCACTTTGAGAAATGTTTTGTGATTTGATATGGATTCTGGGAAGCTGTTGTCTGGAGCCCCCCCGGCTTTGAAAAACCCAGATGTTGAAACCCAGATGTTGTTTGGTATGGATGTAATGGTTGCACGGTTTGGAAAGCTGTGTACTTGATCTGTTTCTGTCTTGATAATTCTGCCTGTATACTTTGAAGTTCGGGGTGCTGACCTTTTCCCCTGAACGAGGTAAACGATATATGTCTGACTGATTAAAGTAAGCTTGTTAACCCATTTTGAGTTGCTTTCCTTTAACAAAGCAGATCTAAGAACCTGTATGGGCAGCCACCCTGAGGACGCTTGGGGTGCTTGCTGCTACACCCCCCGGGTGAAACGCACGCCGCGCTCCGAGCTGCATCCAATCAGAGCTGCAGCAGTGAGTGTGTCATCCTGTTCTTCCCCAGTGATTTGCTTGCTGGCGCCATTGAGAGCAGTGCCGCGGAGGAGAGCTGAGGCAGGACAACATAAAAACCCGGTATGTAAGTGGGAGTGAGGGGGCATGATGGAGGATAAAAAGGACATGATGGAGGAAAAAAGAAGAACTCAGGGGGCATGATGGAGTGAAAAGAAGGACTGATGGTCATAATTTTATTATTCTGTCTGTTTTGACCCCCAGACATGAGTACAAAAAGGAAGAGCTATACTGTTGAATATAAGAAAACAATTGTAGAGGAGTCACATGGCAAGAATCTTGCAGTTTTCTGTAAAGAAAAACTTTTGGATCTTCGAATGGTCAGAAAATGGAGAGCAGATTATAATAACCTCAATCAACAGGTGGATGAGGGAAAAGGGAAAAAGCACGGGTCTGGATCAGGTCGGCAGCCCTTATATCCTGACTTGGAGATCCTCATTGGTGAATGGATTGCTCACAGGAGAGCAAAGGCCTTGGTTGTGCGCAGGGCTGATATTCAAGCATTTGCCCTTTCAATGGCACCAGAGTTTGAAATGGTCTCAGAAGGATTCAAAGCATCACAACACTGGTTGGACGGTTTCCTTCAATGGTATGAACTGTCCCTACGTAAGAAGATCAACAACACTGTTTAAGCTGGAAGATGCTGAAGTTATTAAACGTGCACTTGCATTCAAGTCCTTTATTGATAGGATCGACATTTCCAGGTACCAAACCTGCAACATGATTGCTATGGATGAAACTGCAGTGTTTATGGGACAAGGATCTCAAACAACAATTCATCACAGGGGTGCAACGTCAATCTACATTCCCACCACTGGCTATGAAAGTGCATGGGTCACCTGTGTTTTGGCAATTCGTTTGGATGGAAAGAAAGCCACACTTCTAATCATCAGTAAGGGCAAGAAAGATAAGATTGAACGTGTATCTGGCATTTACGTTCTTGAAACCGAAAAAGCCTGGTGTACACAAGCCATTATAAGAAAGTGGGTTGATTTAATGCTGCCACTTGTTATGCGAGGTAACCAAAGAGGTCTGATAGTTTGGGATTCAGCCAGCACTCACCACGCTAAAGAAATGAAGAACTTCCTTGCAGAGAGAAGAATAGATCAAGTAATGATTCCTGCAGGAATGACTGCCTATCTCCAGACCCTTGATATTGCAATAAACAAGCCATTCAAGGACCATTTGCACATGGAAGTCAATGACTACATTGAAAATAGAATGGAAAGAAATCAGCATGGAAACTTTGTGAAGCCCTGTCTGTAAGAAGTCGTGACTTGGGTGAAGAAGTCATGGGATAAAATTACTGACAGCTGTGTCGCCAAGGCACTACGAGCAGGTTACCTGGACAAGACATATTCATTTAAAGAGAGCTATATTGCTGGACATGACAGATTGGGTCCACTTCTTCTGAAGGAAATGGAGGCGCAAGACATCCAGGACGGAATTCAGGGTATGGACACTTATGACGATGTTGTTGAAGAAGATGACATGATCATTATTGAATAAAGGTACATTTTTTGTTCACATTTACCTGTTTATTAAAATTGCTGTCAATGTTCATTAAAATAAGCCCTCCCCTGAAAATAAGCCCTCTGGTGTTTTTCTGTACAAAAAATATAATAAGACAGTGTCTTATTATCGGGGAAACACGGTAGAACTGCTGAAAACTGAGGAAGCATGACTGTGGTGCTGATACTTTGTCTGTCTGTTTTGGGTCTATGTTTATTTCACAGGCAGAAAGTGAATTGATGAGGATGCCGGCAATATTGATGAATGTTATTGTGGCTTGCTTAAGCTTTGTCTTCCCAAAAACAGAAACTGTGAAGGACTTGAGGTGGATTAGACACTGTGAGCTTCAATGTGGAACAGGAACTGCACGGAGAGCTGGACAAGTAACTGGGAGCTGTCTGTCTTTGAACTCAGGTGGCAGTTGGTTAGATTTGGACAGGAGGTGGGACCATGGAAGAGGAATCATGGAAGCTGAGAGCCTGCCTCGAGTCAAGATGAAAAGACCACTCCTTGGGTATTTAATGCTGACCAATGAGATTGTAACTTACTTGTGACCTAGGGGTGGATGGCCTTTATACTTTCTACTATCCCTTAAGAGGGTACTTAGTAGTAACTGATGATAATGTAAATTAATTGTGACTTAGGGGTGGATGGCCTTTGTACTTTCTACTACCTCTTAAGAGGATACTTACTAGTGACTGATGATACTGTAACTTAATTGCATCCCATGGGTGGAGGACTTCAACCTTTGTACTCTGTGTCAATTAAGGATTGACACCTTAAGGGTGATTGAATTAAGGATTTACTAAATGAAGGAATTTGTAAATGAATGTACTTTGTTTAAAATTATGTGACCACTTTGGTGAAAATTACATGGCCATTTTAATGTTAAGTCTTTCTGTTGTGACATGGTGGATGCTATATTTTGATTTTCTGTGAATGTTTTGCTCTGATTTGTTATTGAATAAATAGAGAGCTCGCTATACTGTGTAATCAGAACCTTGAAAAGCTGTTCACAGCAGCAGTCCTCTGGAATGATGCTCATGCTTTGCTTTACACAGTTTTATTTTTCTCAGTGTATCAATATTTTCATCAGAATTCATAATTCTCTCAGTGGGGGAAAGACTCTTAGACCCAGTAGAAATATAAACAAAATTCCCTAGATATTTTTGATTGGATGTTTAAAATCTGATGTAGATGCCCAGATCTTCCTGACTTACCTGGACTTCTTTTAAAAACAGTTTTGGCATAACTTTCAATGAAAAGTAAATTTCATCATTAAAAATTATCCTTGGGGCGGCCAGGTAGCACAGCGAGTAAGAACACCGGCTCCAACATCGGGATGATCTGGGGATAGAATCTGGGCGCAGATACTTAGCACCACACCCAGAAATAACTGGCCATGTAACCTTGAGCAAGTTACTTAACCCCAATTGCTTAAAAAAATTATCCTTTTACAATTTTTTAGTAACATAGTTTTTATATTATTTTGCCATGACAAATATTTTTTTCTTCAGAGCAATAGCCAGCAGTTGTTTTGCTATTGGTAATCTTATTGTTTTTCAAATTCATGAAGCCTACAGCAGATTGTAGAGGAATCAATAATAACCCTATTAGCTTTTAGGTTCCTTTGAAGGTCTTTGCTTCCTACTGATTAATTAGCCTATTTCACAGCAACAGTTCATCAAGCCCTGTTTTTTATTTTTATTTTTCTTTGATTCAACTTATTGTTTCTTTGGTGAACTGAATGATAATTGAAACGTTTGACTTTTCCTTACCTCTAATGTCTCTAACAGTCATTGAAGTGTGCTCTTTAAGAGCTCTAGCTGTTGAATGGTTTCTTGGAGGAATATCTCTTCTTAAAACCACAGAATAAAAAACACAACACAATACAGTACAATATACATTTCTTAAGCTCCTATTTAGTGCTAGGAAGACAAAAAAGAAAATAAAAGACAGCCCTTTCCCTCAAGGAGCTTGTGATCTAATGGGAGAATACAATACACAAAAGGCAGCTGAAAAGTGGGAGGGGAGTGGAGTGTTTCTAGTGTGGGGATGGGATGATGATAGACTATAATCCAAGTAGTGCCCCTGGTGGTGAATGAAGAGTGATCTAGGCTTCTTAGCCTTCTTTGAATGGAGACATTGAGAGTAATAATTTCTTCTGCCCTCCAGCACTCCATTCAGATGGGGCAGAGCCTACTGAAGGTACTGATGAGGTGTGAGTACTGATGCAATTTCCTTGATGATTGATTTCCTGGTGGTGAGATTTTCTAGGAGTGGAGGGGATAGGACAGAAGAGAGGGGAAGATAATGATAGTCAAATTCAAAGCATTAATCTAGTGTGAAATGAAAAAAAGCAATGAGGCCTGTGTGAACAATATGAAATCCACCACTCATCTAAAAGGGAGCTGGCCAGTCGACTGACATGATCCTCCTACCATGCTTCTCAGTCCTTCTACCCCTTCTACCTCCTATTTGCTCTAGCTCCCACCCTTGGCCCTTGCTGATTGGCAAGAACCCACTTCATCTACTTGGTCCCAACAACCAAACTGAACTATTTTCTTAATAAAACTTTGAGAAAAATTTCGAGTGAGTGAGAGGATAATGGTTCTTTTAAAAAGCTGAGTAAGTGACAATTTCCTATGAAAGTTATTGTTAATATAATAATTAACAAAAATTAGGATTTCAAATCCAAGGATTTTATTCCTACCACTACTGCTTTCTTCCAACCTTCTCCTGTCCTGGAGCTAAATTGATTAGTGAGAGGTCACTATTTAAGGTGTCCCAAAAGCCTTAGTGCAATTTGAAGTTACTAAAGCTTAAAACTTTAAGCCATTAGAGACTAAAATCACACTATGTCTTTTGAGACACTCTGTATCATACTTGGCCAAGTCACTCAATTACACCATATTTTAGTTATATCTCATCCCTTTCCTATTTTCTATCTCTTATTTTGGGAAGAGTACTCAAATAAAAACAACTATTGTTTCTTCAAAGGGACTTTTATTCAGTTGTCCTATGGTTACATTCACTATCTCTGTGCTTCACCATTCCTTACTCATGATTCCCCTTTATGTATTCTTTCCCCAAAGAGAATATAAGTTCACTGAGGACATAAAATAGCTGTCTCTTGTATTTGCATCCCTAGGGCCTAGCACAGTGCCTGTAACATAGTAAGTAAGGTCATCCCTCAACATTCATGGATTTTACATTTTACTTTCCAGTTACTCATGGGTTGGCCATTGATAATTAAATAGGAATTTCTTGAGATTTGCAGCATACTGCATAAAATCACAAATAATATGCATATGTAAAGAAAATAAAAAAGCAGTAAATCATAAATACTATTTATTAATCTATTTTATCATTTATTACCATAAGTGTACATGTTTGTAAATAGTTAAATTTTGTTAAAAGTTTCAGTCTGCTAAAGAGCTATAGTGTATGCACTCTCTTTGAGAATGCATCCTCTTTGTCTCCCTACCATCCAGATTCAATGATGTGATTTTCTCCTACACTGATTGTTGTATCTCACTTTTTTTATAAGAGAAGGAAATCCATAAAGCAGTTGGTGCATTTCTTCTACAGTATTTGGGACTTTTTTGTCTTTAGATCTATTCAACACAAATTGGAGTTATCTCATAATTTATTTGACTATGAAGTGGTAAAAAAGTTAGATACAATAGACCTCTGAAGAAAACTGAATGAGGATAAAAAGGAATATGCCTTTCCTTCAGTGGTACATGGCACCTACACCAAAACTGGCCATGTGACAGGGCATAAAAGGCTCACAATCAAATGCAGAAAGCCAGAAATATTAAATACATCATTTTCAGATCATAATGCAATAAAAAACTTACATTCAAAAAAGGAATGTGGAAAGACAGATTAAAAATTAATTGGAAATTAAATCTAGTCCTAAAGAATGGATAAATTAAAGAAAAAATAATAGAAACAATCAAAAATTTTGTTAAAGAGAATGACAACAACAAGACAACATAGCAAAATTTATGGCATACAGCCAAAGCAGTGCTTAGGAAAAAATTTATTATCTTTAAATTCTTACATCAATAAAATAGGAAAATAATAGATCAATGGATTTTTTTTTTTTTGCTTTTTGGAGGGTATTTGGGGTTAAGTGACTTGCCCAAGGTCACACGGCTAGTTTGTGTGTGTGTGTGTATTAAGTATCTGAGGCTGGATTTGAACTCAGGTCCTCCTGACTCCAGGGCCAATGCTCTATTCACTGCGCCACCAAGCCACCCAATCAATGGATTCTTTCAATGTCCATTTTACACTCTGGCTCTAGAATATCAGGGAAGTTTTCCTGGATAATTTCTTGAAAGATGATATCTAGGTTTTTTTTTTATCATGGATTACTTGGTAGTTCAATAATTTTAAAATGATCTCTCCTGGATCTATTTTCCAGGTCAGTGGTTTTTTCAATGAGATATGTCACATTGTCCTCTAATTTTTTTTCATTCTTTTGGATCTGTTTTATAATATCTTGATTTCTCATAAAGCCATTAGCTTCCATTTGCTCCATTCTAATTTTGAAGGAATTATTTTCTTGAGTGAGCTTTTAGACTTTCTTTTCCATTTGGCCAATTTTTCTTTTTAAGGCATTATTCTCCTCATTGGTTTTTTAGACTTTTTTTTTCCCATTTAAGTTAGTCTACTTTTTAAGGTGTTATTTTCTTCAGTATTTTTGGGGTCTCCTTTAGCAAGCTGCTGACTCATTTTTCATGATTTTCTTGCATCATTCTCATTTCTCTTCCCAATTTTTCCTCTACTTCTCTTACTTGATTTTCAAAATCCTTTTGGAGCTCCTCTATGGCTTGTAGCCAACTCATATTTTTCTTAGAGGCTTTTAATGCAGGAGTTTTGACTTTGTTATGTTCTGGTTGTATGATTTCCTCTTCTTTGTCACCAAATGAGGATTCTATAGTCTGATGTTATTTCCTCTGTTTGTTCATTTTCCCAGTAAATTATTTGACTTTTGAGCTCTTTGTCAAAGTAGAACTCTGCTTCCAAAGTGGAGAATGTTTTCCCTAAATTTCTGGGATTTTGCACAGTTGTTATCAGAGCTACTTCTAGGCACCTGTGAATTTTCAGTGATGTGATGTGATCACTATGGTGATGTGATAAGAGGAGAGGTGTTTAGTCCTCCCACTGTCTCTTCTCTGGTCTGAGTGACCACAGGCACTCTTTCTGTCTCAGAACTGTGAGAAGGATTCCCTCTCCACAGCCGCCACAAGCTCTGCCAGCTCAGCACTCCTCCTCACCCCAGGACTGCCACCCAAGACTGAGACCCTATCCGAGCAAGGCAAAGGAAGAGCAATTGCCCTCTGATCAGTCACTTGAATCCCCCCACCATTTGTGGGTCTGGAGCTCTGGAAGCAGCTGCTGTTGCTGCTGCTGCTGCCACCATTGCTGCCCACCCCAGGGCTAGGGCTGTGTATAAACAATGCAGTATTCACAATGCCTATGGTAACTATAAATATGCTGATATGGGTATTAACCACAAAATATAACAGGCTCTCTACATGGGGGACAAAGCTAGAAAATTTATTCAAATACCAGAAAACTGAGTTCCAAAACCAGAAAGTCAAAGCCATCATAGTAGCTATAGACTTGAGCACTTGTAGTTAATGCAGTAAACACCCACATTCTCAAGCCTTCAAAACAGAACAGGCTACCTCAGGCAAAGGTCCTCCTCTCTTTACTCATGACAACTGCTCAGTGTCCCGAAGCTTGCTCCCAGCAGCTCCAGCCCCCGTGCAGTTTCCATCCCCCCCTCCTTCTCCCCACCCACAGTCCTCAGCAGAAGTCCTTAGAAGAAATTCTGGCTGGCTCAAAAAAAAGGAGCTTGAGCTGCTGCTGCCACTACCACTGCTGCCGAGCTTCCAGTCACCACACTGGCTCCAGCTCAGCTCCGGCTTCCTCCTGCCCAACACTTTCCTGCTACATCAGCAAGTTCAAGGGGCATGGAAGATCTTCAAATCCCATAACCATTACAGGCTGAACCACACTCCTCTCTCACCCAGGTCCAACAGAGTGTCCCTACTGACATTTTGCTTTTTCTTTGGCATTTGTGGGTTGTGAAATCTAGAAACTGCCACAACTGCCAGTGATTCAATCCCCTGAAGCCTGCTCTATCCAGTCTATGCCAGAGTGACCCAAGTAGGCCTGTGTTCCATTCTGAGGCCAGTGCAATGACCCTTCCTATTAGCCTGCCAGGCTGTTTTCAGTTGGAGATGTGTTTCGTTCTGTCGTTTTGTGGGTTCTATAGCTCTAAAATTTGTTTAGAGTCATTTTTTACAGGTATTTAGACATGATTTAGGGACGAGCTCAAGCAAGTCCCTGCTTTTGCTCCACTACTTTTACTCTGCTCTCTACCATTGAAGCAAAACTTTAAAATAAAATACCAGCAAGAAGATTACAGTGAGTGTTGTTGTCCTTTGTTCTCAAAGAGGACTAAAATGACAACACTCGGCTAGAATCAAGTTTCAACGTGTCTGATTGGCTGATCAGAACAACATGAGCTTGGAAATGCTCTACCACAGATTGGGCACAAATAGTCTGTATGAACATTTGGGAAGATTCTCTAAATTTGTGCATCCTGTGTTTCCTTTGAGTTGTTTCAATTCTGCTTTGCTCATAGAGTACAGCATCTACTCTGATGTGGGTATGCCATGCATAGCAGACCTGTGCCAGTGTCTTTCATGTCAATCAATTTCAAGGTTCTTAATAGAGACCTTGAGAGTGTCCTTGTATTGCTTCTTCTGATCACCATGTGTGCACTTACCCTGTGTGAGTTCTCCATAAAATAGTCTTTTTAGCAAGCATATGTTTTGCATTTGAACAACACGGACAGCCCATTCAAGTTGTGCTCTCTACAGCAGAATTTGAATGCTTTGCAGTTTAGTTCAAGTAAAGACCCTGAGGTCTGGTACCTTATTCTACCAGGTAATCTTCAGAATCTTCCTAAGACAATTCAAATGGAAGCAATTCAGTTGGTTTTACAGGCATACAACAATGAGGTCAGTGCAATGGCTCTGTAGCTCTGCAGTCTGGTAGTCAGTCTTCTCTCCCATACTTTTCCATCAGAGCCTCCCAAACTCTGAATTAGCTCTGGCAATAGGTGGTCAACCTCATTATCAATCCCTGGAAAGTACACCACCAAGGTAAGTGAACTTATTTACAACATTAAAAACTTCTCCATTTGCAGCAACCAATGGTTCACAATATATATCACAAGGATTATACAGTATGACCAGATGGTATTTATACCAGGAATGCAGGACTGATCCCATATTATCAGCATAACAGCATATCAATAGCAAAACCAACACAAATCATATGATAATCTCAATAGATGCAGAAAAAGCTTTTGACTAAATACAGCATCCATTCCTATTAGAAACATTAGAGAGCATAGGAATAAATGGAGCTTTTCTAAAGATGATAAATAGTATTTATCTAAAACCATCAGCAAACATTATCTGTAATGGGGATAAGTTGGAAGCCTTCCCAAAAAAGATCAGGGGTGAAACAAGGATACCCATATTCACCACTGTTATTCAATATTGTACTAGAAATGTTAGCTACAGCAATGAGAAGGAAAAAAAATGAAAGGAATTAACATAGGCCATGAAGTAACAAAACTACTACTCTTTGCAGATGATATAATAGTATACTTAGAGAATCAGCTTAAAAACTAGTTGAGATAATTACTAACTTCAGCAGAGTTGTAGAATAGAAAATATATCAACATAAATCATTAATGTTTCTATATAGTACCAACAAAGTCCAGCACAAAGAGATAGAGAAATTTCATTTAAAATAACTGTAAACAATATTAAATACTTGGGAGTCTACCTACCAAAACAATCCCAGGATCTATATGAACACAATTACAAAGCACTTTTCATTCAAATAAAATCAGATCCAAACAATTGAAAAATTAAATTGCTCATAGGTAGGCTGAACCCCAACATAGTAAAAAGGAGAATTATACCTAAATTAATTTATTTAATCAGTGTCATACCAATCAAACTACAAAAACTATTTTATAGATCTAGAAAAAAATAATAAAATTCATCTGGAAAAACAAAATGTCAAGAATAGCAAGGGAATCAATGTGAAAAAAAAAATGGCCCTAGCTGTACCAGATCTCAAACTCCATTATAAAATAATAATCATCAAAACAATCTGGCACTGGCTGAGAAATAGTGGTGGATCAGTGGAATAGATAAAGGACCTAAGACACTGTAGTAACTAACCATAGTCATCTAGTGTTTGATAGACCCAAAGATGCCAGCCTCTGGAATAAGAACTCACTGTTTGACAAAAACTGCTGGGAAAACTGGAAAACAGCATGCCAGAAACTAGATATGTAGACCAACATTTTACACTGTATACCAAGATAAGGTCAAAATGGGTAAATGATGTAAACATAAAGGGGGATACCATAAACCCTTTGCAGATTGTTTTGTTTTTTGGACTAGGCAAAAGAGCCCGTTCTTTGTCTCATTTTTTTTAACCTATCCTTAATCACTGAATGGGCATTGCCTCAGTCATACTGAGAACTGCGAAAAACCTTAGCTTAAAAAAGCAAAGGTCCTCCACTACATCTGGGACCATCTCCAGTCTCCTGATCTATACTATATCTGGCCACTGGGCCCAGATGGCTCCAGAGGAGAAAGTGAGGCTGATGACTTTGCCCAGCCCTCCCTTATTTAAATCCAATTCACTTCCACGTTATGGCATCACCTTCTTGATGTCATGGTCCTCTTCAAGAACAAAGAACAAACAAACAACAACAACCTTATGGTTGTTATAAGAATATTATATTATTATATTGCTGTTATAGGAAATGATGGGAATAATTTATCTGTCAGATCTGTGGAGAACAGAAGAATTTTTGACCAAACAAGAAATAGGAAGCATCACTAGATGTAAAATGGGTAATTGTGATTATCTTAAATTAAATGGTTTCCCACAAACAAAACCAATGTAGCAAAGATTAAAAGGAAAGAAAAAAACTGGGAAACAATTTTTGAAGCATCTCTGTCATGACAAAGTGAGTCAAACTGCAAAGAATGCAAGTCATTTTCCAATTGGTAAATGATCAAAGGGTATGAAGAGGCAGTTTTAAGACCGAGAAATAAAAGCTATCTATATTAATATAAAAAATGCTCTAAATCACTATCAGGTAGAGAAATACAAGTTAAAACAATTATGAGGTACCATATCACACCTATCAGATTGGCTAACATGGAAAAGCAGGAAAATAATCAATGTTGGAGAAGATGTGGGAAAATTGGAACACATGCTTAGTTGGTAGAGTTATGAACTGATCCAACCATTCTGGAGAGCAATTTTGGATCTATGCTCAAAGGGCAATCCAAGTGTGTCTACCCTTTTATTCAGCAATACTACTTCTAGGTCTGTATCCCAAAGAGATTTTTTAAAAAGGGAAAAGGACCTATTTGTACCAAAAATATTTATAGCAGCTCTTTTTGTGGTCGTAAAGAACCAGAAGTTGAAGCAATGCCCATCATTTGGGAAATGGCTGGACAAGTAGTATATGATTGTAATGGAATACTATTGTGCTATAATAAATCTTAAGCAGGATGATTTCAGAAAACCCGGGAAGACTTACATAAATTGACACAAAATGAAGTGAACATAACCTGGAGAACATTGTATATAGTAACAGCAATATTGTATGATGATCAACTATAATTAATTTGGCTATTCTCAGTTATACAAAGATCTAAGACAATTCCAAAACACTCATGATAAAAAATGCTATCCATATCCATAAAAAAAAATAATAATGGAGTCCAAATGCAGATCAAGGCATATTATCTTTTACTTTCTTTCCCCACTTTTAAAAATTTGTGTTTTCTTTTACAACATGGCTAATATGGGAATATTTTGCAAGATTGCACATGTATAACCTATTTCAAATTGCTTACTGTATAAGAATATTATATTATCATATTGCTGTTATAAGAAACTATAAGAATAGTTTATCTGTCAGATCTGTGGAGAGGTAGGGGGAAGGTATGGAGAGAATTTGGAACTAAAATTTTAAGTGAATGTTAATAGGAGGAAGACGAGGAGAAAGTGAGAGGGAATGTGAAAAATAGAAATTTGGCGTAAAGGTTCCCCTGAGCCTGAATGACATTGTTGATGTTTCAGGGACTTGTAAATAAGTTTGAATAAACTGAGCCTTGACCCAAGTCTTTTTAAGGTTCAAAAACTGAAAGCTAATTTTGTGTGTGCTTGGTGAATTTTCACATGCTTCTTCAGTGCCTCTTTCCAGCTGGAACTGAAAATGGAAATACTTATACTGAAATAACATTGGAGAGGGAAATCTTGGTAGATTTTTGATCAAACTGGAACAAAGTCACACTGCAAATCTCTGGAGTGTTCCTTGAATGATATTTTTATCCTTGCTTCCACCACATTGTACACAGAGTCTATGAAGCTGTGATTTAGAGGGTCATATAAGGCCAGTTGGTCCCATAAAACTTCTAAAATAAAATTTTTAAAGCTCAACATGTCAGGAGATCCCCTCCAATCACATCAGTCCAGAAACCATTGTTTCTGTACTAAGGTAAGGACCATCAACAACTGACATCAACTAGTACATTTTCAAGTTGAGTTTTTTCTGAATCATGGCAAGTGAATTGCATGAAATTCTTGAAAAGTTGCAGCTCCTTATTCCTTCTAGAGTCTCTTAGACTCTCTAATCACCAGAGTACATTAGTGACATAAGGTCTCTGGTTTCTCTCAATGTCTTCTCTCAAACAACAATTCTTGTTATATACCCATGGAGTCAGGAAGAGTTATACATAACTGAAATGGCTAAACAACAATATAGAATAAGTACCACCACCACAACAGCAACAACAGCTAGCATTTACTTAGCACTTCAGGATTAGATTTGACATGAAGAAAAAAGTCAGGATTCAAGTCTAGGTTCAATGATTCTAATTCCAGTACCTTTTTCACTGTGCTCATTAAAACTTATTTTTCTTGTGTCCCATTCCTTTGTGGCTCTACCACGTGACTGGCTAGATAATTTCATCAATTGCTTCATGATAATAGGTGATGGGGACTCAATCTGTTATCCAGGAAACACATTTGCATTTTAATAAGGACCCTCTAGAGACAAACCCAGAGGAATGACTTAAATGGTGAGAATTTCAGACACCATGACAAATCAATAGGAGAAATGTTTCAAGGAGAAGATAGCCTTATAGCACTTCTGCAAACATGCCATGTAGACAGATACCAGCCCATTCTGCCTATACATACTTCAGTCTGTGACTTTATTGACTGAACAGGAAACAAAATGACTTTCCTATGAGATTGATCAGTCTTCTCCCTCATTTTGCAGATAGGAAAATTGAAACACAAGGAGACTAAATGATGGTTCAATTTCACATGATGAGTGAGGGTCAGAGTTTGAAATGAGAATAAGGGACCTAATTCAGTTCTTTGCTATACTCAGCCCATATTTTTTCCCCAAAGATATAGAAATTAATTTGACATATAACTATGACCTCTTTTTTTGTTTAAGAAGGGTGATTATTTTCCCAGTCTCTGAAATACTATGCCAAATAAATCTATATAGTCTTACTTGTCATGAGATCTTGGCATATCCCTTAATAAATGGTCCCCTGGGCTAACATGTGTCATAACCACAGACTTCAGGAAAATTTTTTTAAAAGCTTTATGCTCTGAGGATTTTTTTTTCTTTCTAAAATAAAATTATGTTTACTCTTTGCAATATTTGTGGGAAGTCTTTTTCCCATATCCATTATTTTAGGTGAGTGTTAAAAATTAAGTAAAAAGATCCCATTTATCATGGCCTTGAGATTATATGTATCTAGAAAGACAATTTAATACTCTAAAACAATTCCTCAGAGGTTAGATCTTTCAGCCATCTGTGACTTTATTAAGGTCCATTTATTAACTGTAGCTTTTTTATTATTGTCTTAGAAGTTATTTAATAAAAATAAGAGAAAGCTGTTAATCTCTAAATGCACATCTTTTAGGGATAGGAGAGCATTATAAACAAGTTGTAAATAAAAAATCAGGTGTTAGTTTATTTAAATAGAAGAGTAACTTAATCTTTTATGCCAAATTCTATCCAAAGGCTATGAAATAAGACTCTGAGACAGGCTCAGAGATTTTGAAGCTGGACCTAACCAACTAGTTTAACCATTTCCCTCATTCTACATATGAAGAGATGGAGACCCTGGGAGTATCCACCTAAGGTCACATAGGAACTAAGTGGCAAAGGTGGGATTTGAACCCAGACTCTTAGCTTTCAAATCAGAGCTCTAGGACAGAATTCTGGGAAGATGGAAGAGTAGGTAAGAAAATTCTAAGCTCTCCAGATTTCCCCCACAAACAAGACAAAATAGCACCTTAGGAAAAATATAGAGTGTTAAAAATAAACCAGAATTGGGGCAGAACAGTGGTCCTCCTGGGACAATAAAAGAAGATCCCCCCCCAAAAATTCCCAGGTCTGAGTTTTGGTCCCTGTGAACTGTAAACACCTCCAGACAAGTGGAGAGCCTTGGGGCTAACTGGGTTGGTGGGTAGCCTCAGCCCCAGCCACAGGAATTTCTACCTTCTGGACAGTGTGGGGAGTTGGATGTCTGAGCAAGGGAAGATTGAGGGAAACTCTGCTGATAAGGGACTCCTGGCCCACCTATTCTAGAATCAGTACACATCTGGTGAATACGTAAGCAGTGGGGAGGGACGCTGTTGGCTATGAGCATTTAGGGGAGGGCAGAGACCTTGGTTTCAGTTCTAGGCCAGAGGGGAGAACTGAAGAAGGATCTGAAGCCAGAGGCACCATCCTCCATATCCCAGGACTGGAGGTGATTACAGTAATAAGCTGCTATAAATTAAAAAAAAAAAAGAGCAGGCAAAGGAGAAAGAAGACAATAATATAAAGTTGCTATGTATGTGTGTGTGTGTGTGTGTGTGTGTGTGTGTGTGTGTATAAAGAGATAACAGGGTTTCATCTTCAGAGGAGGATACTGAAGCAAAAAAAGCCCCTCTTACCTCAAAGAGTCATGTCAAATGGTCACCTGCCCAAAAAGAATTCATGGAAGAACTTCAAAGAGACTTTAAACAGCAAATGAGAGAGACTGAGGAAATTTTAAAAAAGGTAAGAACAATCCAAGAAAAACAAGAAGATTATGAAAAGAAAGTCAACCAATTGAAAAAAATAGATCCAGAATCTTAAGGAAGAGAATGGCTCCTTGAAAATGAGAACTGGGCAAGGGGAAGTCAGTGAAGTTATAAGAGAACAAGAAATAATAAAATAAAATATAAAGAATGAAAAAATAGAAGAGAATGTGAAACATCTCATAAGAAAAAAAATTGATCTGGAGAGTAGATCAAGAAGAGAAAACATAAAAATAATCAAACTTCCTGAAAGCTATGATCAAAAAAAATCTTAATATAATAAATACAAGAAATTTGTTCTGAAGCATTAGAATAAGAGGGGAAAGTAGAAATAAAAAAAATCTGCCAATCACTACCTGAAAGAGATCCTACAAGGAAAACCCACAGAAATATCATAGTCAAATTCCAAAATCCCTGGCCGAAGGATAAAAATGAATTATTATAAATGAATAAATAATGAATTGCTAGACTTTTAGGATTTTGTTGTAAAAAAAAATGAACTAAATAGGAAATATACAAGACCCAAAAGAAATATAAAGTACATATCAAAGATTAATTACAATGGATTTAATAAGCACAGACTTTATTTTTTGCATGAGGAAATACGAAATGTAGATCTAAGATTGTTATTAGCAACTGAGTAGTACAAAAGAAAGATTGGGGTAGATCTGAGTATGATGTGATTCTAAAAAGTAAAACCATTCAAGAAAAGGTAAAGGGAGTAATTATCTTATACAAATGAGGTGTGAGAGGAAGAACTGAAACAGAGGAATTAGATGGGGAGGAGGGCTGGCAGTTCTGGAACCCTGCTAACATCAGGAATGGGTTAAAGAGGGAACAATACATATACATAGAGAGAATATACAAGAGAGAATAATATATACCTTTAGAAGAGAATAAAAGTCTTCTAAATTTATAAAGAAATAAGAGGGTGAGAGAATAGGATAAGGGGGAATATGGAAAGGTGTTTTGATTAATGGGAATGAGATAAAAAGAGAATAACATATGTATTTGGAAGGCTGTAAAAGTCTTCTAAATTCAGATAGAAACAAGAGGGTAAGAGGAGAGGGTGAGAGGAGAGGAAAAGGAAGGATTTTTTTGGAGAGGGTTAGGTTAAGTAATAGGAAGGCAAGGAAGTGGGTAGAAATAAAGTAAAGGAGTCAGGAGGGAAGGAAATAAGAGATACACATAAATAAAAAATAAACATTAAGAGTAGAATTTATTAGGAAAAAAAGCAGGAGTAGTAATCATCATCTCAAAATTAAAACTAAAATAGATATAAGCAAAAAAGAAAAACCAGGAAACTATACTATATGTTAGTCATATTAATAAATATTGTTTTAGACTTTTTAATTAATTTTTAATTAATCTAAAACAATTTTTAATTGTTTTAGACTATTTAAAATAATTAGATAACAAAAGGTTGGAATATTTCTGTGGTGTAGGAAATGATAAGTTGATGGACTTGGAAGAATACAGAAAGACTTAGACTCACATAGAAAGATATTATCCTCCCTCAGAGAAATGTTTGTATCTGTGCTTCTTGGGGCAGAAAGAGGGGAGGAAGGGGGAAAAGAACAAAGTAAAAAGTGCACGGCAGAAAACAAAAGAAAAGTTAGAAGGAAGCAAAGATGGACAGCTCTGAACACAATGTGTAGTATTTATTATATAGTCTTTCTTGAAATGGAAATTTATTGCTGCATATTTTGAATTCTCTCTAACAATCTGTTGTGCTCATGGCAAAACTTTTTTTTCTTTTCTTATTGTGTATTTAAGTTTTAGTATTTTAATTCAAAATAAGTTAATAAAAGAAAACAGTAAAAAAAAAAAATCTGGGCTTTTTCTATAATACCACACTGTAATGGACCTTGGTTGTTGCAGTTCAGATGTTTTCAGTTGTGTCTGACTCTTGGTGACCTCTTGTGGGATTTTCTTGGTAAAGATGCTGGAGTGGTTTGCCATCTCCTTCTCCAGTTCATTTCACAGATGAGGAAACTGAGGCAAACCGGGTTAGTGACTTGTCTAGAGTCATATAGCTAATAAGTGTCTGAGGCCAGATTTGAATTCAGGAAAAGGAATCTTTTTGACTTCAAGCCTGGCACGCTATCTGCTATGCCACCTACGTCCTCTCCCCCAAACAACATCCTCCCATGTCTACATAGGGGTATTAAGTTAATGATTACAGAAATATATACAATCTTTTAGGCTACAAGAAAGCTATTTGGGGAACTGTACATTTCTTGAATTAATATACTTCTTTCCACTCCCAGGGACACTACCCCAGTTAAGAACTTCAGCATATTCACCTTCGCTATTGCAATAGTTTCCTAATGGGTCTCCCCACACCTGGCAGTCTCTTTACTTTCTACTTTAACTTATGCCTCACTGCCAAAATATTTCTATCATTGACAAAATTACTGTTTTGTTAAAAAAAATTCCAGGGACTCTTATAAATCTGGGCAAAAATGCAAATTCCTCAGTTCAGCATCAGAAGGCCTTTTGTAAATCTGGCTGCTACCTACTTTTCCAGACTTATTAGAAATTATGTCCCTTCATATCCTTTCATGTTAGGACTAATGTATCCCTGACATACCTTGTTTTTTCCACCTACAACATCTGGAAACTTTACCTAAAAGAAGAGAGTTGTTGGATTCAATTCATTATATCCTGGAGAATTTTTAAATAATGTATAAAATATATAAAATTGGGGTGGCCAGGTGGCTCAGTGAGTAAGAGCACTGGCTCCAGTGTCGTGATGACCTGGAGATCGAATCCCAGGCTCAGATACCCAGCACCACACCCAGAAATAACTGGCTGAGTAACCTGGAGCAAGTTCCTTAACCCCGATTGCTTAAAAAAAATAAAATAAAATATAAAATATATTTAAATAATATAAAAATAATAAAATAAATGGAGAGTTTTAAAATAATACAAAATGATAGTTTTTGGTACAAGCTAAATGATAAAGGTACTACACTAAGTCAATGAATTTACACCTGTATTCAGCTCTTTTTCATAGTTGGGCCACTGAAATTAATATAAATAGTAGTTTATTACAGATTCCAGAAAATTAATACCTTTTCTTAAGCACTCTCATTTCTTTATTGAGTTCTAATCCTATATCTATAACTGCCTGCTGGACATTTTTGTCTGGCTGACCTACAGGCAGCTCAAACTTAGCATGTCCAAAATGGAATTCATAATCTTTCTTGTTAAATGGACCCTTTCTGTTAACTTCCTTGTCTCTGACAAGGGCAACATAATTCTTCCAATTACTCCATTTGACAACTGAGGAATCATTCTTAACTCTGCACTCTACCATTCCCCTGCCAATTGCTAAATCTAACTGATTCCACCTCTTCAATATCTCTTACCTCTCTCCCTTTCTCTCTACTTAAATCATAACTACTCTAGGTCAGGCCCTCATCACCTCTCACTTAGACTATTCCAATGGTCTCCTACTTAGGATGTCAACAACCCACCTCTCCTTTCTCAGTTTATTCTCCAAATTGCTGCCAAATGAGTATTCCTACAGTATGGATCTCCCCTGCTGAAAATGTTCTGGTGTTTTCTTCTTACTTCCAGGATCAGATCCAACTAACTCAGTTTGGCATTTCAAGTCCATCAATGCCTGGCTCCAACCACTTTCCAAATTCATTTCGTATTATTCCCTTTTATAATCTCCAACCTGAACTATAAACTGTTTCCTCTATAGGACCTTTTCTCTAAGTAAGTCTTTGCATGTTATATCTCATTCTTTGAATCTTCTCCTTCCTTACCTAGTCTTCCTTTTGGAATCCCAAGGTTCATTCAAAGCTCAGCCCAAGGTTCATCTCCTTCAAGAGGCTTTCTCTGATGTGCCCAGTTGTTAGAATTCAACTAAAGTCATTGTGTCTTTAATTTGTATATATCCTCTATCAACTCCTCTGTGAACATCTTATATATTTTTCCAGCCAAAGTGAGCTTCTTGATGTCAAGGATCATATCACTTTTGTGTACATACACACACCACATGCATACACACATACATATATATCCCCAATGTCTAGCACAGTACCAATGTAGACATTTAATATGAATGGCCTGTAATTATACCACTAGTTAAGAAAAGCAAAAACTACTCTAACAATGGGCTGGGAAGTTGGGAAACCAGTCCTTCCCTAGGAAAAATCACTCTTCCCTGAGCTTCCCAGGGCTGTCCTGTGCTCTCATGCCTTGAACAAAGCGACATAAAGAAATTCTAGGGCACCCATAGGAAAGAGAGTGTCTGAACCAGTTCATAATGGCTCCCAAAAGTCAATCATTAAATTTTCAGTGCGACCATTTACACCTTGGAAACCTAAAAATTAGGGCTTGGTTTATTGTTTTATTGCTTGTCTAGAATTAAGGTGATGGGGAAAATGTCAATCCAGATTAAACTCAAAAGTGTGTTGAGCCGAATTTTTTTTCCAGAGAGATGTTTGTTAAACATTTGTCAGAGCACCTCTGACCACAAGTGCTTTTGAGAAATAAGATTGTTTCAATCAAATGTAGTCTTCAGCAGACTAGATGTATATGCTTGGAAATAGATGCCTGTCACACCAATTTGAAGTAAGACAAGAGGTGGGAGTAAGAAATATCAGTTTCTCAATCTTTTTCCTGAACTTGGCAACCACTTTCATCTTATATCTTTTTTGTGTGTGTGTGTGTGTGGGGGGGCAAACGGATTGTTTTTTTATTTATTTTTTCTTTTTTTCTCTTTTCTCTTTTTTTTTTTTACTTTTTTTTAATGCTTTATTAACTTCTGATTTACATCATTTGTTTCTGCCAGATTTTGTTACATATTTTTTCCCTGTTTTCCCCCTACCCACCGCCCTTTCATCTTATATCTTGCTCCTTTAGCTTTCACCTAGATGTGAGAAGGGGAATTGCTAATGTAACAGCTAATACTTCTTGTTTGGAGGAGCCCTGCCACTTTCCTCTTCCTTGTGTGTTTTCTCTCTCCCCTCTGGAGAGATCTTTAGAATTCCTGCTGTCCAGTCCTGATCTCAGGTTGGCTTCCTCCCTTCTCAGTCTGGGAAAAAGTTCAACTCTGAATGTGCCTGTGTGAAATGTGCCTTGCACATAATTGCATATTTTACTTCTATAGTGTAAATTATTGCATGCTTGAGCATGTTTGTGAGATAAATGATTACTTCTCTTATATTAATAACCTTTAGGACCAGGTTTTTTCAGAAGTCTGTAGTGTTGAGGTTTAGGAGGGCTACCTGAATGAATTTGACGCAAACCTTCTTTCAGTCAAAGAAAAACAAAGTTTATTAATGACCCACCGTATTGGGTAGACTCTTAAGGAATTGTACATTTGTGACACTTGTGTTAGCAAGCAGGTCAGATTGAATCTGAGCGCCTTCATGGAGGCAAGATGGACCTTATATACAGAAAGACTGTGGAAGGGATCTAGGGGTGGTCAAGTAGTCTGGGTGACTAGAGGTCAATACCAGGAACTAAGAGAATGGGATTTAGGGTGGGAAATAGCTGAAGGCAGAGATAACAGACAATTCAAGGCTAGGCTAGGTTAAGGGTAACAGGGATTTGGGCATTGGAACAATACGTGGTTTATGGCCTCAAGCAAAGGCCAAATATAGTGAGAAGATTAAAGGAGAGTTCAAGGGGGTCCCCAGAGCCTATACCTCATAATGTAAATTGTTCAGTCTCTGAAAGTCATTGGTCATGGATGAGATTACCCAAAATCCCTGAGGTAGGTGTTTTTTTTTTTTCCATCCTAGGTGGGAAACCCCACCCAACTAGAAAACCTTACAAAGAATTTCATCTAAGGTGAATTCCTGCCCATTGTGTTCCACTCAGCTAGGTCTGAGCAGAGGCTGATACCCTTTTATCTAGATTTCCTTAGGTAGGGTAGTCTGGATAAGAGATAAGTCTTTGTGTGAACAGAGTGAACAGAGTCTCATCCCCCATGCCCTCATTATGTTAGGGATGATTGAATTTTGTTTCCACTGAAATTATATGAAGCATAATTTGTGAAACCTAAGAAATCAAACTGATGGCAAACTGATTATAATTGGAAGGGCAGTTGTTGGCCTCCTGTTAATCAGCATATCTAAAAGCAGACTCCTCTTCCTTTGTTCTGAGAAATTCTTTTTCCAGTATATAAAAAAAACCCACAAACAAACAAACAAACCAACTATAACCCAACAACTGCCAGACCAGGTGAAGCTCACCAAGGATGAGATCCGTGGACCCAGATGCTCTCTTACATAATGGGACTTTTTCTTATGGATATCTTGGATTGGATCTTCAACTCACATTTTTGTCAACCTTAGCAACTGAAAAAAAAAATTCCTTTCTCATGCTATAGAAATCAAGCGATCTGATGTAGACAACTTGGGATGAGACTAAAAGCATTTTCTGGCTTGGTATTTACTTTATTAAATAAAGCATAAAGAAAATGAGGATGAAAAGAGGGCAGGAGTCGAAATGTGAAAATGAGTTATGTAAGAAGAGGTGTAGACCCACATGGGGATGGGGTTTAGGTGGTTTTGGATAGGGTATGAATCCTGAAATGCCTGGCCAGTGGAATACAAGGAGGGAAATGTGAATCGGGAAGAGTCTTAAAAGTACTTGCAATTGTCTGAAAGGGGGTATATCCTTATGGGTCACCCAGTCTCTTGCCAACTCTGGCAAGAGAATGATTAATAATATCTTTCTTTAATTCACTGAGGGCCATGTGGAGTTTTTGGTAAGATGATTATTTCTCACAATTGGAATAGGTCCACCTCATTATAATATTCATTTTTCTCATTAATTGTTAACCTATCAGAATTGATTACCATCCTTGGGACCACTCACTCTTCTGAGGGCATATAGGTACTGAGTGGGTTACACAAAGGGTCTTTGGCATTCAAGAGTGTCATTGACCTCTTTCATTAATTATTACTAGCATGATTAATAAAATGATTAATTACCCAGAAGATGTCTCTCAAACTTTATCTACATCACATTTGTTTCTTGTTTTGTTGTTATGTTCATTCAACTATAGTTTGTGTTATGTCCATACTATGGCAATATCTGTTCACTGTTTTACATATACACTACTGTCTATAGTTGTTGCATTTTATGTATAGGCCTACTGATGTTTAGCTTGACTTTATTATTCATTAACTATGTTTGTTGGTTTGTATTGATTGCTGTGTATTGTGGAAATGCATAAACTTTTGAAATATACATGAGTTATATCCTGCATGTTGTCATTGTAGTATATTCCCCAGTCTAAAGTGTTATGTCTACTGAATGTGCATTTATTTTATTTCACTTTCAATAGTACTTAAGATTGGTTACCTGGAAAAACAGAAAAATCCCTTTTGTTGTTTTAAAGCATGAGTGTTTGTATTACATCATTCCAGGTTTTATATTTGTCCCAGCTGATCTTTGCGAGGGATTGTAAAAATTTCCAACCAAGGAAGGAATATAAAAATTGGTATGCAACTCTTTCCTCTTTGGTAGAGCTCAGTGCCCCAGGGAGGAGTGGCACAGTGGAGTGGGTGAGAGGGGAGAGAGGAGAGCTCCAGCCTCTTCAGTTTCTTCAGACTTTTCTTCAAGTCTCTTTGAGATCTGCTGTCTCTTTAGCAGCTTCTGGCTTCCAGCTTCAAGAGAGAAGATGGATGACGCCCACCCCACTTCTGATTGCTGAACTGACAATAAAACTCTGGGAAGAAGCCCATGTGAGAGAAGCTTGCAGTCTTTGTCATGTCTCTATCCGCAGCTCCCTACACTAGAAACTTCAGGGAACTTCCCATTGGATGAGATCTGGGATTCTCTCTCTGTCTCTGTCTCTCTGAATTACCTCGCACCTAATGGGAGAGCTTTTCCACTCTGTATTGCCTCATAACTACTCTTCTCTGTATATTCTCTAATTTTTGTTTTGCTATTGACTTGTATGTTTTATTTATTTATATTTTGGCTAGGAAACAAAATATCTGAGAACCTTTAGTGACAGGCCCTTTTGCAAGGCAGTCTGTTCAAGCTTTGCCAGGACTCTCTGTTGTATATATGCCCTTACAAGAATCCCAGCAAGGCAGTGTGCTTCAGAGGAAAGAAGATGAGATCTGGACTCAGAGGACCTGGCTTTGAGTTCTGGCTCTGTCACTTGGGTAAGTTTGTCCCTGGATAAGTTCTTCAACATCTCTGAACCCAGTTCCCTCATTTGTACAATGAGTTGGTTGTGCTAGATAAACGCTGAGGTCCTCTAAGTCTGTAATCCTTTCAATGGAAACCTTGATGGCAGGGGTCATTTTGTTTTTATCTTCAGCACAGTACTTTTCCCTAACACTCTAACTAGGGAATCTTGTCACATGACTTCACTGAGATCACAAGGATTGTAATGATGTAACGAGGTCACAATGAACAATTAAATGGCATTGTCACCAGAAGCCAGAACTGGAAAGATGCACTCTATAATAAACCACCAATCACAAAGCGATAAAGGCTAATTTAAATGCCGGAGGCATTTCTTTGTCCTGGTAATGAAAATAACAAGTGATATGGTCAGATTAGAAGTCTGCTAGGATAAGTTTTGATGCCCAGAAGGCAGGTCTTTTGGATCTGACAATCTTGATAAAATATATACACATGGAAGTAAGAGCCTTGCCAAAGTACATTCTGTTTGTACTATAAGAACAAAATGGCAGAAGTCAAAACTAAGCAATTTTCAAAAACTCCAGAATGCATTATTTGGCTCCCTGAAAATATGATGTCTTACTACTCAACTTTTTAAACTAAAGCAAGGCTGTCTCTATAGAACAATATGGATTCACTAAATGAAAGTGTTTTATTTCCACTCTCCACAGATTCAAGGAGAATAATTACTATTTGTTCTCATCCTTGGTTCTTATCTATACCCAGGGGCACAGTGAGCTGGGAATGATAAAGACACTTCCAATTTTAATCAAACTGAATCCTAAAAAACCTGTAAATTCAACACATATTAAGTGCTTTCAATGTTAGAGCTTTCTGCAGGGTACATTTACATATCCAATCTAAAGCATTGACAGCTGACACACTTTTATTCATATTGGTCTTTGTGTTGAGTTCTGCCTGCCACTGTTTAACAAAGAGGGTCAAAAAAGAGTTACTAGGATGGAGAGGGGTCTTGAGTCCAAGTCAAATCAGGAGTGGGAATGTTAAGCCTGGAAAGAAGACTCACAGGGCATATAATACCTGTATTCAAATATTTAAAGGGCTACCTCATGGAAGAGGTATTGTTTAGTCTATTTGGCCTCTGCAATTTCCTAAAAAGGGGTCTTGCCCACTCTCTTATTCCTATTCAATGCTAGACCCAACACTTTGCTTATATTATCTGTGTCTGATGAGCAAGACTGTGATTAAAAATATTCAGACTGGAGAGAGGATTTAGAAGGCTTACTTACTAATGTTGCATTCTGCTAAGAGATGAAGAAAGGAGAGGAATGAGAAGAGGCTACCAGATCTGACAATTAGAAGGTTATTTAGGGGGAAAAGATCCTTTGTAACTGAAGAAAGAGTGCAGTTTCAGTTGTTTGATAAAGTCAAAAGCCAGATTGTAGATGATTTAGAAGACAGTAAGACCAAAGGACCTGGAGGCTAGAAATACAGCTTTTTCAAAGAGTTTGACTGAGAGAGGAAAAATAGAGCATGACAGTAAGGGCACATTGTAGTTTTTTGGGTTTTTTTTTCAGGTTGATGGAGGTTTAGATATTCAGTCAGTAAGTCTTATCTGACTCTTCATGACCTGATGGACCATAGCATGCCTGGGTCTTCTATCCTCCACTATCTCCTAAAGTCCCTCTAAGCTCATGTTCATTGCATTCAAGATGCTATCTATCCATCTCATTCTCTGACATCCTTTTCTCCTTTTACATTGTCTTTCCCAACATCAGTCTTTTTCCAATGTTTCCATGTTACTATCTATCCATCTCATTCTCTGCCATCCTTTTCTCCTTTTACATTCAGTCTTTCCCAACATCAGTCTTTTTCCAATGTTTCCATGACACTATCTATCCTTCTCATTCTCTGCCATCCTTTTCTCCTTTTACATTCAGTCTTTCCCAACATCATGCTCTTTTCCAGTGAATCCCATCTTCTCATTATGTGGCCAGAGCATTTCAGCTTCAGGGTCAGAATTTGTTTTTCCAGAGAATAATCTGAATTAACTTAGGTCTATATATATTAGGAGCTCAGAGCTCCTAATCTCAAGATAGCCCTTTGGTTCAACCTCCTCCAGCAGCATGACTTAAAGGCATGTACCACTATGCTAGACTTTCTGGAAGTTCATTGTGATATAGAAGAAACAATACTTAATTTGGAATCCTAAAACTTGGATCAAATCCTGATTCTGCTACTTTTTGCTTTTGGGATCTTGGGTAGGTAATTTAACTTCCTTGGATACTTTCCAGGTCTCTGTTCTATGATACTCTATTCAGAATATTTGGATTTCCGAGAAAGTTTATTGGGTTTCTTAGTTATTTAAAGAAGAGGAAATAGATGGAAGCATTTCTAGATGTCTCAAAGATGCTTCAAAGTTATTGATTTTAGAAAAGATTTATTTTTGAACTTCTTTTCTATTCTATTCTGATAAATGTCATTTTGACCCATTGTGGAACATTGGTCCCTGTCTCTCCAAGCTGACCATTGTTTGTAGCCAATAATAGAAAACAGGGAGGCAGCAAAATTAATTATACTTTGTACCTTCAACTCAGCTTTCATGAGCAAAGGCAGTTGGTTTATTATAAAGCTTGTTGAGGCTGTTATTTCATAGCTTGTTGACAATCTCTCCCTTTAAATCCAGATTGCAGTGATACTTTTTGCTCAACACATGTCAAAGCTGTGTGCATGATGTAAGTTGATTGCAGCCTGGGTGAAATAACTTTCATTATTTTAACAATCAATTTGGCTGCAGGACAAACACGCCTCATTACAAGAGAACACAATGCACATAAATCAAAACACACAAAACAGATTGATTGGACGGGAATTATGCTCCAATATTCCAATTCTCAAATGACTCCATGATCTTGGTGATAAGAATGTTCCTGCCAGTGATACAGACTAAACCATATGCATGCCTGTATAACCTGTGTGAATCTTGCCCATATCCTGTAAGTTCACTGAAGGGAATCCACCCCATACCTCTTTGGTTTCTTCTGACATTGGGAGGATACCAGTGAGACTCTCAGGCTGTCCACCTGTCATCATTCTCACTCATCACATAACCAGCTCTTTTTCACTCATGTCTCCCTGATGACATCCTTTATGCCGTCTTCTCCATTGCTCTCTGATGTTGTTTCAATTCTTTCAAGACTGTTTTGTTCAATGTTTCTCAGTCATAGAGAAACGCTAATTGGATGCTCCAATGTTTAAATTGATGCAGACTTATTTCCTCCTCCTGAACCATACTTTCCATATATTTCTCCCCATTTTTGCCTTTTCTCATCTTTGCATCACAGTTACCAAATACGAGAGTGTATGTTGTTTTAATTTGAAGAGAGGGTCTTATTAAGTTCTTCATAGAATTTCTCTACCTCTTTGTTTTCAGCAACTGATGTTGTGTATGAGTTGCAATTACTTTTTGCAAACATTTATTAGTCTTGCATTATTATTATTACTGTTGTTCACTCATTTCAGTTCTGTCTGGCTTTTTGTGACCCCATTTGCAGTTTTCTTGGCAAAGATATTGGAATGATTTGTCATTTTCTTTCCCAATTCATTTTATAGATGAGGAATTGAGGCAAACAGAGTTAAGTGACTTGCCCATGATGACCCAACTATTAAGTATCTGAGGCCAGTTTGGAACTCAGAGATGAGTCTTCCTGACTCCAGGTCCAGTATTCTGTCCACTGTGCTACCTAGCTGCAATATACAATGTAATAACATTTTTTGTTGCTTTTGAGCATATAACTGTGTCTTTGCTTCTTTGAGTGCATAACCAAATATACTGCTTCTTTCAGGAGTACTTTTTTCTTCCTCACTTATTTCAATTTACCTGGTACGTCCTTCCTTCTGGTTTTATTTGTAGAGGGAATGTCAAGACTGATATGACTCAGCTGCTCCAAAAGTATGCATAGTCATTGGTCATTGGACAAAAAATTTCACATTTAAAGACACAGTAGAGTACCAACATCATTTTTAAAATGATAATTTTAAAAATGGGACTTTGTTTCAGAATCAAGTCCTTAAAAGAATCTTGCATTTTCCTGTAAGCAAATCATCCTACAGTCCTCCACCTGTTTAACCCTGGGCCTAACTTGTTTATTTGTGCCATCTACCCCAGGTAGATTTATTGAAGGACAAATTCTATAGGCTGTCCAACCACTGGTATGCCATAATTCCAGCAAGAGACATTTTTTATCCACTTGGTTTTTGCTATTGTTACTTTAAGATATAAGAACCTTATCTAAGGATCCATGTCTCTATTACTGGAGGAACTGTCACATCAAATGATCGATATTTATTATCTTATCAATCTTAATATTTTCACTATTAACAATATCAGAGGAAAGTGGTTGTAGGCTAAATGGAAAAATAACTCACAGGTACTCCTTGGAGGATCAAAGAAAGAAGTTAGTATCAGACTTAGACAGGAAAAAAGAAACATCCATTCATAGGACACTAATTCATCTTATAATACAGTGTTCATAAGTATCTACAAAACGATCTCCATGAAAATAATTATGGCTTATATACCAACAACAGCTGTAGTGAATGTTTGCAAAGTAATTCTTTACTTTACTAAAGGTTCTCTGCTTAATAATAGATTTGTCATAAATGAAAAGGAAGGCAGAAAGACAGGTTGGAAGGAAGGAAGAACGGAAAGAAAGAAGGAAGGAAGGAAATAAATAAATGGAAGAGGAGGAAAGAAGGGAGGAATGAGGGGAGAGAGAGTAAGGGAAGGGAAGGAGGAAAGGAGAGAGGAAGGAAAAGAAGGGAAGGAGGGAAGGAGGAAGAAAGAAAAAGAAAAGAATGAGGAAGGGAAGGGAAAGAATGAGGGAAGAAGGGAGAGAGCGAGGAAGAAAGGGAAGGGAAGGAAGAAGGAAAGGAAGGGAAGAAGGGAAGGAAGAGAGAGAAGGGAGGAAAGGAGAGAGGAAGGGAGGAAAGGAGAGAGGGAGGGAGGAAAAGAGGAAGGGAAGAATGGAAAGAAAGAAGGAAAAGGATTTATTAAATGATAGTACTGTGCTGAAAACTAGTAATACACTTACAAGCAAACCAGACAATCTTTGCCCTCAAGGAGCTTATATTCTAATGGGGAAAGATCACACATAAGGAGAGCTGGAAGGAGAGGTGGTATGCATGTTTTGTGGCATGGTTTGAAAATGGCCCAGGGTCCCAGAGGTAGAGTTCAATCAAGATTATTTGAAATAATCAGTACCTCTTCCCTCCCCATCAATGTGTTATGAAAAAAAAAAAACCTAACACAAATCAAATAATATTTATATATATTTATCTTTAGATTTTTCAAAGTGTGCACTATCTCCTTTAAGCCTCACAACAACCTTGGCAGGAAAGCAGGAATTATGATTCTGATGAGGAAATAGGCTCAGAGAGGTTAAGTGACTTGTCTAGAGTCACATAGCTAGTAAGTGCCAGAAGTAGGATTTGAATCTATCTCTCTAATATGTCACCTTACTTCTCAATTTATATATTCATCTATGGGAGTCTGTTTATTTCACAAAGTGAGGTTTACTTAGAACTGCCGGCACTTGAGAAGGTGGCCAAAGGATGCTGATTAGCATAATTTAGGGATCACATGTAAATTGGACTCTCATTTAGAGAGCAGCATGTTTCCAAGGACAAAGCTGGCTCCTCAGTGCCTCCATCCCCACACTGCTACAGCAAATGATTTATTCCCTTAAATCTAACAAATTAATCAACATGGCTTCATTTGCATTTAAAGCCCTTTCCTAGTGTACAAAGGAAATTATATTTTTATATGTTCAACAGTTAATAATACAACAAGAAACGCATTTAATTACAAGAACAGTCATCGTTCTAGGGATATTACTTACCTGAATTATGAGGTTTCAGTTCTTAAAATGCATTTTTTTGAGTAATGAGTTTAGTTACTGCCAATAATCTATTCAAATCCTACCATCTGAAACAAAAAAATGCATCCTGATGTTTTCCTTTTCATTCTGACAGACTAAAGATTCTGGTGTCATGTCTTCCAACTAATTAACCTGAAACTGGAATGTATACCAGCAGTTCTTTTGGTAAAATCTTTGATTCATATCATTGACAAAGATCACATCCTACTCTCAAAGGCATCTTCTATCTCCTGTATTGACATTTTTTTAAATTGAAATGACTACAGTGTGAGAACATTTTAGGTTTGAAGCATAACTAGAAAATTATGAGAATGGACTGATGTATTGCATGTGTGCTCATCAAAACACTGCAACTGATAGACATTTACAGACAGAAAGATGGTGTAGCCTTCAAATTTTATCCACTGGTTTAGTAGAGAAAATGCTAAGCTGGGAGATAGGGAAATTTGACCAAATACTTCCTGTTATGTCCAAGGCAAAAACTCAGATTAGCAAAGTAACCAGTAAATAAGAAGAAGATATTGTATTTAGGGTCAAGGAATTGCAATCCTGGGGCACCATTACTGCTTTTTCAGATAGGGATACCCAAAGAGTGGAATTACAAACAAGTTATATACACTCAGAAGGCATGGCTAGATAGATAAATGGAACAGTGGATGGGTCACAAATTATTTATTGTGGGTGATATCACCTTCCTGGAAAGACCCCAGGATCAGTTTAAGCCACATCTAGCTAATAGAAGCAAGTCATTGACTGAACCCCAAGCCAGAGTCACCTGTAGGGTCAACAGAACAGCCAAACTGCAGGGAGAGAGGAGTTACAGAAGTGCCCTTGGAGCTATATCTGTCCAGGAACAGAGACAGTTAGAAATTGCCAATCTCAGCAGAGATCCCCAGGAATTTGCCTTGGTGGTAACAAAGGTGATTAGAAACTACTGGTCAGAACAGGGTAGGGGCCCAGAGTTTCACAGGGGAGGTTAACACCCCCAAATTGGGAAGTTTACCAACAATTATTTTGGTTAAATCTTTGATTTATGTCAGTCATTGACAGAGATTATACTACTCTCAAAGGCATCTTTTATCTTATGTAGATACCTACAGTGTGAGAACATTTTCAGTTTTAAGAAAAACTAGAAAATTAGGAAAATAGATCGATGTATCTCATACATGCCCATCAAAACACTGTTGTAATAGACATTTACAGACAGAAAAGCTGTGCGGACTTCAAGTTTTATTCACAGAAAGTGCTGAGCTGGTGTTTTACTGAGAATCAGTGAGTGAGACCATTAATCATTCTAAGTGGAACTTTAATTGCTGGTGACTGCCAGGGGTTAATGTGACCCAAATCAGGTAGCCCCGAGCATATACTTCTTGAGCTTATATAGACAAAATCCATAACATAACTGTTAACAAGGGAAACCACACCTTGACAGTTTGAGCAAGTGGGGAAAATACAGAAACCAAAAGGTAGCAATCAGTTCATTGACTAATGACGAGTTTGTTGCCCAACTGGAAAGTCCCCAAGTAACTGGAAACTGGGAAGGCAGGGGGGCTATGGGTTCCAGGTGACAGGTTAACAGGTTTGGGCAGGTCTCCTAGGTGGGCTTTGTTTCAGTCAAGTATCCTAGGGAAATTTACCCAAGATGGGAGAGATGGGGGAGGTTCACAAAATGGTGGTTACAACACTGGGAAATAGGAAAATTCGATCAAATACTTCCTGTGAGGCACACTAACTACATCACCCTAAACAAATCATTTAACCTTTGTTTGCCTTAGGCAAACCCCTAAGATTTATCTGCTAAACCACTGGCATGTTAATGAGCTATGTCAATGGAAGGAATCTTCTCCATGCTGAGGAAGTTACAGATCCTTCCCATTTCCCTGTATCCTGTGCATTTTTCTCCATTAAAGACTATTCCACTAAAGATGCTTTACCATGGAGTGGTTACACAGAGGTAACAACTTATATACATATATTTTAAAATATTAATATATTCTTATGAAAAAAGCATTCATATTTATATTTCATATATTCATAAATCTCTTTAGAACCTGAGATAACCTCATGTTCTATGCCTGGCATGTAGTAATCAATTTTTTTTTGCTTTTTTTTGGAAGGGAGAAGGTAGGGAAATTGGGGTTAAGTGACTTGCCTAAGGTCACATGGCTAGTTTTTGTGTTAAGTGTGTAAGGCTGGATTTGAACTCAGGTCCTCCTGATTCCAGGGCCGGTGCTCTATTCACTGTGCCACCTAGCCACCCCCAAGTAATTAATTAACTGATCAATTAATTAATGTTTATTGATTGGCTATGAGACTGGACTATACCTATTGGATCTATCAGAGGGCAGGGCCAACCACACAGGAAAGGTTTCAAGGACAGGCCCACTGATGGGCTGATGTCTTTTTTCCAAGGACTAAAATTGTTAAGTGTGGACTCAGCTGGCCAAAGGATGATGGGATTTTCAACCTCAAGGAAAGCTTATTTTTAAGGCACTGATGATCTTCCTCGGAAGCAGACATTCCCACCCAGATGTAATCAGAGACCCTTGAAGTAGTGAAGCATTCAGCTGCATCTCTCCTGATTAATAAGAAGGTCTAGTGGTTTCTTATTCCCTCAGCATAAAAATGCAAAATTCTCTGTTTGGCATTAAGAGTCCTTCACAATCAGTCTCCAACCTCTTTTTAAAATTTTGCTTTCAACCTATTGCTTGAGGGTGCTGACATATTATTCCCCTCCTTGTACTCGTCCTTCCAGACAACTAATGGCTTTGATGTCCCTTGGACATGACGGTACTCCATCTCCCTTCCCTATTCCTTTTCAAAGACTGTCCCCTGTGCCTGGAACACTCTCTCTCTTTTCTCATCTCCCTCCTCTTGGCATTTCTAGCTGCCTTCCAGGATCAGCCCAAGGTCTGCCTCCTACATGTTTATTTTCCTGATTCCCTTAGTCCAAGGGTAGGGAAGTTATAACCTCAAGGCCACATGTGACCCTCTAGGTCCTCAAGTACAGCCCTTGGACTGAATCCAAACTTCACAGAACAAACTCCCTTAATAAAAGGATTTGTTCTGTAAAACTGCAACTCAGTCAATAAGGCTGCTTCCAAGGACCTAGAAGATCACAGGTTCCCCACCTCTGTGCCTAATTAGCGTTCTGCATAAGAGCTAACATTTATTTAGCATTTTAGGGATTATGAAGCACTTTGCAAATGTTATCCCATCTTATCCTTGCAATATCCCTGAGAGGTGATGCTATTATCCCCATTTGACAGATGAGGAAACTGAGGCAGGCAGTGGTTATACAACTTGCCCAGGGTCACACAGATAATAAGTATCTGATTAGGTTTGAGCTGCTCTTTGCAACTCTAGGACCAGAACTCTATTCATTGTGCCACCTAGATGCTCTATTACTTTGTATGTCTTTTGCAATTTCTTGTTGCCCACCACCCTCCTCCTTTAGTGGTATGTAAACTCCCGGGGCCCAGAGGCGTTTCACTTTTGTCTTGCTAACCCTTCCACCTAACAGAGTTCCTGGCACTTAAATGAAATTGAATAAATGTTCATTTGATCAAATTGAATTAAGGGATTTCTTTGATTAAATTTTATTAAGTGGTTCTTTTGACCGAATTGAATTAAAGACCAAAGGAATGTTATCTGTTGCTATGCAAACCATTTGCTGCCAATAATCTGTTTGAATCCTTCCATTTGAAACATAAAATACATCCTGACATTTCCTTTCTATTCTGACAGCCTAAAGATTCTTGCATCATGTCTTCCAACTGATCACACTGAAACTGGGATGCTTACCAATAATAAAAAAAATACCAATCTTTTTGGTTAAATCTTTGATTTATGTTGTTGACAGAAATCATCTCTTGCTCTCCAATGCATCTTTTGTCTCATCTAGTGACAATGTTTTCATCCAAATACTGATAGCGTGGGAGAACATTTTCTGTTTTAAGCAAAACTAGAAGATAAAGAGAATGGTTTGATGTATCATACACATGCCCATCAAAACACTGTGACTGACATTTACAGAGAGAAAGGCTGTGTGGGCTTCACATTCTATTCATTGGTGATTCTGATTCCATCTGTTATGCTGATGCTTTCTATTGTGGTCCAGGATAACCAGATTTGTGTTTATTCTGCATTTAGAAGAAGAACTGGTCTTTATCTTGATTCTGACACATTCAATATACTTGATATAGTATTTAATTATTACTAAGCATATTAAATATCTTTGTATTCTTAGCCCTTAGCACTGCGCCTGGCACATAGAACTTAATAAATGTATGTGTACTGACTAGGCTTTTCATCTATTTACTTACTACTTCATTTCATCAGATACAGTTTGTGTGTGTATCATATATATGTATATGTATATGTGTATATGTATAATTTCTTGTGTTAATGGAATGTGTTGCATTCTAGCAATGTTTTCCTCAGTGTCCTCTCCATCCATGTTGACTCCCACTGAGAGAGGTTAGAGGAAGTAAATCAAGAGCTGTACCAAATGTCCAAGTCATTCTGAGTGTTTTCAGTGACTTGGATCGCTGAAACAAATTCATTGGTTTCTGACTTGTTATGATCCTGTTCTACATTTAATACTCACCCTAGGGGTGGCTAGGTGGCACAGTGAATAGAGCACCAGCCCTGGAGTAAGGAGGACCTGAGTTCAAATCCAGCCTCAAACACTTGTGTGTGTATGACCTTGGGCAAGTCACTTAACCCCAATTGCCCCCCCCCAAATATACTCACCCTATAAAAATCATATTTGTGCCCATGATGTTTAATACTTGTGATGTTCATACCATACTCACAGTTACATAGTCTGGTTTTAGATTTGCAAGTTCAAAACTTAAGGTTTTGATTTTGCCTATACAGTCTCTTATTGACTGATAGGAGTATAGCTTTTCTGGCTGGAAGAAGGGACTGAAGAATCATGGTAGATGAAAGACTCTAAGCCTGGGGGAAGGCTGGAACTTTGGCTCTGTTTGAGAGAAGAGCCTGGGTGGATATACCAGGGAGCCAATGATAAGAAAGGTTGCTGCTGCCATGAACTGAATATTATGAACCTTCTGTTCACTGACTCATTAAGGAGGGATGTTCTTGTATATGTTTGCCAAGATATACCTGCTGGCTGGTGGGGGGACATAGTGAAATTGTCTCCTCTCTCCTTCTTCCCTTCCTCACCGCTGCCTGGCCAACTGGCATTACTATCTTCCCTACCTGTGGGAGTCCCCTGCTTTATTTAAATCAGTAGTTTTAAACACTTTATTTTGTGTCATGGAACCCTTTGGCAGTCTAATGGATACTAGAATAATGTTATTTTTAATTTTTAATTAAATTTACTAGAATAATGTTATTTTTTATTTAAATTTAATTTTAATTTAATTTAATACACTAAAGCAAGCATATAGCATAATAAAAAAAATGATTGCACATAAAACTGCAAATCTACCATGCATAACTTGCTATTCTTTTCAAATATACAACAAAATTATCATGTAAATGTCTTTTTTTTCTCTTTTTTTCTTCCCACCCCAAAAGTTGGCTACCATTAGACATAAATAGATACATAGATATACATATATCTGTGTGTGAAATTATTCTGTACATATTTCTTTCTATGGATGCAGATACATCTTCCTTCATATATCCTTTATAGTTAATTTGGGTATGTATAATAGTCTAAATAACTTATTCATTCAAAGTCATTCTTAAAACAATATTGCTGTTACTATACAAAATATTCTCTTGGTTTTACTCATCTCACTCTTCATTATTTCGTGCAAGTCTTTCCATGTTTTAGAATAATGTTTTAAAATGAATAAAATAAAATACATAGGATTACAAAGGAAAACAATTATATTGAAATACAGTTATCAAAATATTTTTAAAAAGAAGTTCACAGATGTGTTAAGGGTCAAGAGTACCAGGTTTAAACAATGGGCATCCTTATGGTATCATAAGACCAGAAATGTTAAGATAGAAGGAACATTAGAGATTTCTAGTCCAATTGTTTTATTTTATAGATGAGACCCAGAGTGGTTAAGTTACTTGCTCAGGGCTACACAGATGGTAAATGGCAGAGACAAGATTCATTACCCCACTTGCTTTTTCCTACGATAATAGTTGGGCTGAAGTCTTGAGGGTACCAATGAACCTTATTTAGGAATGTCCACATTCTTCTGGGTCTTGATGCAATCACTTCAACATCATGAGCAAATTAGCATTTATCTGGAGTACTCAAAATTTAAACATTTGATTTAACGGTTCCCTATACCACGAGAAGCTGCCCATGTATGCGTTGAAATTATACAAAGTTCTTTGAAAGATTCAACAACAGAAATAGCTTT
This sequence comes from Petaurus breviceps papuanus, assembly GCF_028583685.1. Lineage (NCBI taxonomy): Eukaryota > Metazoa > Chordata > Mammalia > Diprotodontia > Petauridae > Petaurus > Petaurus breviceps. Next base: position 9,437,262 of record NW_027185715.1, on the reverse strand, counting down.
TTTGGACAATCTTAATATTATTAATATCAAGTAAGACATAAAACAGAGAGACCTATTCTTGTTTTTCTCTTTTATAAATGATGTCCAGCAGAGTTTGACCAGAGCTAAGGTTAATGTCATTTAAATATGACATATCTTGACAATAACTTGAGGTTTTATATAAGGCTTCAAAGTTATAAATAGAAGCTTATATCCCAACAGAACTTTTAAATTAACATTTCTAAATAGGAAGATTTAAATGTTACTCTGTGAAGATTTCAAGTAGTTTCACACCATAGTCTCAGATACCAATAACATAGAATGCAAATTTCTCAAACAAGGTAGTCCTGTGGTTTGCAGGTTTGGATGGGAACTAAGAAAAGAACCTAAGTTCCTTACTTATAAAATGAGGGGCTTACAATCACACTAGATGTCTAAAATATCTTTTAGCTCTAAAGCTATTCCCCTATGATCCTTGAGGACAGAGAATTATGTCATGCCCCTGTGTTCATTATGGACACTGGTATAGTTGTCTTGTGTGGTCAATTCATGTGGCTGTGTGCTTTGTTCACATTGTGAACCTGATCTGACCAGAATAGTTCTAGTAGGTGTGAATCCACCCTCATCCTTTACTGTTTATCTAATAGATTGACAGGAATACAACATATAGGAAAGAATGTATATGGTATGTACCAGGAGGAGGTTTGTTAGCAACTGTGTAAATTTGGAAGGAATAGAAATCTTCACCACGTTCTCCCCATCATTCATGTCTTATCAAGTTTATTCTTTTTTTCCCCCTGAGACAGCTAGGTGTTGCAGTAGATGGGGTGTTGGGCCTAGAGTCAGGAAGACTCATCTTCCTGAGTTAAAATCTGGCCTCAGACACTTACCAGCTGTGTGACCCTGGGCAAGTCAGTTAACCCTATTTGCCTCAGTTTCCTCATCTGTAAAATGAGCTGCAGAAGGAAATGGCAAATGACTACAATATCTCTGCCAAGAAAACCCCAAATGGGGTCACAGAGGATTGGTCATGACTGAAACTATTAAACAGCAACGAACAACAAAATAGTAGGAAAAGCCTTGAATTTGAAGTCAATGGATCTGGGTTCCAATTCTAGCTCTGGTATTTGCCAGGTATGTGAACTTGGGCAAGTCTGTTCACCTCTATGGGCCTCAGTTTCCTTCTCTGAAAAATGAAAGAGTGAGACTATGTTATCTCTTAGGTCTTGCTATCTGTAATCTATGATCCTAGGATCAGGACAGAGGTTAACAGAACTGGTACAGAAACCAGGACAATACAATTTTGATGCATCGATCAATAAACATTTATTAAATGCCAGGCACTGTGCTAAGTGCTAGGGATACAAAAAGAGGTAAAAGACAGTCCCTGCCCTCAAGGAGCTTATAATTTAATGAGGGAGACTACAGGCAGACAAATATATGCAAGTAAGCTATAAACAAGATAAATAGGAAATAATTAACAGAGGGAAGGGACTAGAATTAAGATAGGTTAGGGAAAGGTTCCTCTAGAAGTGATTTAAAGGAATCCAGGGAAGTCAGTAAGTGGAGATGAAGAGAAAGAACACTCTGGGGGGAAGGGGAGGGAGAGGGAGAGTCAGTGAAAATGCCCAGAGCTGAGAGATGGAGCATCTTATTCAAGGAGGCCAGTACTGAAGAAGGTACCCAGTAAGAGGGTTAGGGTTGCTCTGGAGACCCCAAAATATCCACACGCCAGGTCCTGCCGAAAGAATTCTACTAGAGTCTTCTCAGCCAAAGAAAAGTAAAACTTATTAAAAGTTCACCTGCATTAGACACTGAGGAAGTCTGTGCTAGGTCCTTCTATGGTGCTCTCATTCTTCTATGGTGTGAGATGGGGTCTTATATACAGAAGGTTCTGGGAGGAATATAGGGGTGGTTTGGAGGAGGAGTTTGGGGAGGTTCTTCAGGAGCAGTTAATCAGGTCAATGAGTGATTAAGAGTGGGCAGTAATGGTGGGTTAGGGCAGTTCAAGGGTGGGAAGCCTAGCAACAGAGGGTGGGAAGTCTAGTAACTGAGGCATGGGCTCAGCCACAATGTAAGGCTTATTGCCTCATGCAAATGCCTCATCAAATGGGATGATTTAATCAAGAGTCCAAGGGAGGTTCCCAGAGCCTGTACCTCAAGCACTCAAGGAGAGCTCGACGGGGCTCCCAGAGCCCATACCTCATGAGTACCATGGGGTCAAAGAATACAGGGCAAGGAGTAAAGTATAAGAAGACTTAGAATGGTAGGAAGGGGCTAGGCTGTGAAGAGCTTTGAATGACAAATTCCCATGGGTATCAGAACTCACAGAGGATTCTCTGGATCTAACTTGGTCTTCCAGACTAGATGGTGGTAATTCTTAAACCTGTGCAGATGAGGAGAAATTGTTATCCCTCTAAGGCAATAGAATGGTAGTGAGAAGATGAGTGGATTTATAGTCGAAGGAACTTAGTAATCTTCAAATTCCACATCTTCCTATTACCTATGTGAGCTTGGACAAATCCTGAACTTGAACTTCTATGAACCTGAGTTTCCTCATTTATAAAATGACGAAGTGAACTAGTGAGCCTTTGTGGTTCCCTCCAGCTCATATCAACATATGCCTTCTTGTGGGCTTCCATGTTTGGTAGTACATGAGGACAAGAGGAGCCACCCCAACTGTTCTAAGAGTGATTGGAAAACTTTGGATATGTGCATGTCCAAAGCCTTCTTGGGATGCATTCCTTCCTCTTGTGAAATCACAAGTATTTGTGGTGGGAACATCTATTTCATTTAATTTCATGTTTCTCACTGTGAAAGGGAATTAAGTCTTTTAAATGCATCTTTTGTGTTAACTTGTAATGGGAATAATTAAGTTGCATTTTCTACTACTCAATTGCAGTTCTCCCAGCAACATATAGGAGAAAGACAATTAGTTCTTAATAGGTCTAACATTCATCTTTGATTAGATGTTTTGTTAACTAAGTAGACATTGAACATACCAATTATGGGGACTGTGCTGTTCCCACACAATGAATTCCAAGAACTCTAAACATGCTATTGTTATCATCTTCATTATGCACATAGCATGGCAGCTCTAAGGTATCATACCAAGCACTGCATAATGACAAGTCAACAACTGAGTCCTTGGGCCACAAAAGAGCTAACAACGCACCCAGCAGATTCATTAATGCTACCACCAGGAGCGCTTTACAATGTAGGGTCTTAATTGCAAATTCATTCCCTGGACTCATTGCTTGGGGTAGCCTTAGGTCTCTGTAAGATGTGAGGCTGAGGACACTGGCAACAAGGGCCAACCTTATTAAGCAACTGCCTATATGGTGTGGTTTCCAGAAGCACCAAGAAGATAGCTCTCTTCTTAAAGCTTCAGATTCCTGAAATTTCCATCAGCTTCATTCTTTAGGCTCCAGACTTTGTCTTCCTGTTAAAATGTAATACCTGAAAGAAGAGTGCTCAATATGTTACAATAATTTGTTCATTTTAAGTTTAGGGACAATATCATGGTCCCTAATGTCCACATCTCTTCCCTCTTCCTTCCCACCCCTCTCCCACATACCCCCTATGACTTTAGCTAGTTTATTTTAGATGAGAAGTTATGAATTCAATAACAATTTGCTCCAAGCTCCCATTTAGGGAATTTCTTAACATTAACATAATTTCTTAGCAAATATGTTAATTCTCAACAAATTAACATAAATTCTTAACATTTAGGCAGAAATTGGGCTTTTTGCCTTAATCTATTTACATATATTTTCCAGGTAAACCCCCTTCTCTTTGTGGTTGAGGCAAATTCAATTACACTGGTAGCATTTAGGTAACAAAAGAGTAGATTATATTATAGAGTCTTTGTATACGAAGGCATCAGGTGAAGAAACTGAAGAAAGATTCAACTTTTTCTCAGGACTTCCTTCAGTAGATGAGAACACTGGTGGTACCAACTTTCATCTTTTCTGAGATGTCTGTAGGGCTTATATCCTTTCTTCTTGTTTTTTTCCTCTGATACAACTCAGGGCTACATTGTCTTTCTTCTTTTGCTGGTTGCCTCTGGGCTGTTGGTTCTTTCTGGCTCACATCTGTGTGCCCTCCTCCTTTCTCTCTGCCCTCAAAATGCCCGTTTCTTCTACCTCTTGTGCAAGTTCTTCAGGGCATGACCAAACCTCTCACAAAATCACTGTTTGATTCAAGGAGGTGCACAGATCCTACTCAGTTCTGATTGATTCATTCCATCAAGAATTATTCTTTCCTATTAAAGGTAATTGCTTCTAAGTGGTACAGGATAATCAATAGGACTTGCAGAAGAATGGATAGGAATGGGTGAAGGGAAAGGTATGAACACGCCAGGAATATATTGAGAAATTATTTTTCTTACATCAAGCGAAAATTGTCCTCTGTAATTTCTGCCCTTAAGAACAAAGCAAAGTACATTTAATTCTGTTTTAACATGATAGCACTCACCATCTGTAATGGGAATGTAAATTTGTAAGATCTTCCCTGCCCCTAGGCTAAAGTGCACCTGGAGCCTGGGGTGGGAGGCTGTTTTTCAGTAGATACTTCTTGATTGGCCAGTGAGTCAATAAGGTTGTTACATTCTCTGAGCCAAGAGAAGGCTATATAAGCCCTGATGTGAGGCTTTGTTTTGGGGTTCACTTTGAGAAGTGTTCTGTGATTTGATCTGGATTCTGGGAAGCCACTGTTGAGAGCCCTCCCCCCCCCCACTTTGAAAAACCCAGATGGTGAAACCCAGATGTTGATTGGGTATGGATGTAATGGTTGGACAGTTTGAAATCTGTCTACTTGATCTGTTTCTATCTTGATAATTCTGTCTGTATATTCTGAAGTTCGGGGTGCTGAACTTCTTTCCCCTGAACTAGGTAAAGGATACATGTTTGACTGATTAAAGTAAGCTTGTTAACCCATTTTGAGTTGCTTTCCTTTATCAAAGCAGATCCAAGAACCTGTATTGGCAGCAAACCCTGAGGATGCTTGGGGTGCTTGCTGCTACACCATCACATACACTTTCCAACTTCTCCAGTTTAAATATTCCCAATTACTTTCATTAATTTTTGTGTATCCTTCTTACTGGAAAAGGGACTGAT
>NW_027185715.1:9390640-9432156 GCF_028583685.1 Petaurus breviceps papuanus | reverse complement strand
CTCCTGGGACCTGGTGAACTTAATCTTTTCTCCTCTTTATCTCCCTCCCCTGCCTCATCATTGCATGTTGAACTAGCATCATTTTTTCCTGTCCTCTTTAAACTTTGCTTCATTATATGGATTTTGAGTCCAGATAAGAAATAAACTGATTTGTGTTGCATTCTGAGTATTTTAGACAAAGATGTAGACCTCACAATAGAGAAGGGAAGAAAAGGGAACCCCATTGACAATGGCCCTAAATTTAACCACCAGCATGTATTTAAGTGCTCTCCCTCTCCCTCTCCCTTTCTCTTTGTCTTGCTGTCTCTCTCTCTCCCTCTCTCTCTCTCCTCTCTCTCTCTCTCTCTCTCTCTCTCTCTCTCTCTCTCTCTCTCTCTCTCTCTCTCTCTGTCTTGCTCTCTGTCTCTGTCTCTCTGTCTCTTTGTCTCTCTGTTTCTTTGTCTCTGTCTCTCTGTCTCTCTCTGTGTGTCTCTCTCTGTGTGTCTCTCTGTCTCTGTCTCTGTCTCTCTGTCTCTCTCTCTCTGTCTCTCTCTCTCTCTGTCTCCACTAAATTTTTATGCCAGGATTTTGAATCTCTTCATTATCCTACATACCCTCTCCAGGACATGTTCTACCTTGTCAATGTCTCCTAAAAGATGGCACAAGGATTGAACACTATTCTCCAGAGGTAATCTGAAGAGCACAGAGAGATTATAATCTCTTTCATTCTGGGTACTATTCTTCTTTTAATGACATATTAATTTTCATTGGCTTTTCAAAATCTTATTTTTTTACCCCACTGTTTTATTAATCTAAAATCTTAAGGTCCTTTCCACACAAACTATTATCAATTCAAACATTCTTAATCCTGTACTTGAGCAACCGATTTTTAGAACCAGTATATGACATTTATATAAATTTGAAATTTTATATTGTGAATTTTTTTAAACTATGGTAGGAATAACAAGCATTTTCTTTTGCCAGTGGCAAATAGCATTTTGTTTTTGGTATGAAGAATGAAATATCAAAAGAAGTTCCTAAACATTTATCATAAAATTTATTTAAATCTCACAATTGAATATAACATGACTGAACATCACTGATAAGACTGAAAAGGATTTTTCTTTAAGTTCTGGGTGTGTGGTTCATACAAATGTCATACAAATCATGATGGCTTCCTACTATTATTTGGTAATGTTAGAAGACACAATAGATATTTAGAATTAGATTTAGCATAAACGGGAACATAAATAAATCCATTTTTCAAATAATTGATCATTTTAAGTTTTCTGGATGACTTATCAGAGCTGATGGACTCACCATTATTTTTGACTCAATGTACCTGACAAAGAACATTGATTGTACTTGGGGCAGGAGAAATATCAGCTCTGGAATTTTATTGTTCTTCATTTTTACATCATTAGTATTAATTTTTTTCTTTTTTACAGGTTTATTTTTATTTTTAAATTGCATAGAGAATTTTTTCAATTTATTTATTTATTTATTTTTAGTTTTCAACATTCATTCCCACAAGATTGTGAATTACAAATTTTTCTCCTCATCTTTCCCCTATACTCCACCCCCAAATAGTGAGCCTACTGAATACCAATCTGTCTTCCCCCAATCTGTTCTTTCTTATATCCTCCACCATCACTCCCTAACTTTCTAGTTGGGCAAGATGGATTTCTATATTACAATGCCTGTATATCTTATTTCTCAGTTACATGTAAAAAAAACATTTTTTTTTAACATTTGTTTTTGAAAATTTGAGTTTCAAATTCTTTCCCTTCTTCCTTCCTCACCCATCCCCACTGGGAAGACAATTCAACATAGGATGTACATGTGTAGTTAAGCAAAACAGTTCCATAGTAGTTATATTGTGAAACATTATATTTCCCTCCATCCTATCCCACCTCCCACTTATTCTATTTTCTACTTTGACCCTGTCCCTTTTCAAAAGTATGTGCTTCTAACAACCCTTTTCCCCAATCTTCCCTCCCCTCTATCATCCCCCCTCTTATCCCCTTCCCCTACATTCCTGTAGGCTAAGATACCCAGTTGAGTGTGTATGTTATTCCCTCCTTAAACCAAATTCAATGAGAGTAAGGTTGACCCATTCCCCTTCACCTTCCTGTTCTTCCCTTCCATTGTAACAGCTTTCTCCCAATATATTCCTCCCTCACCTCTTAATTTTACTTTTTAGATATCATCTCTTCATATTCAACTCATCCTGTGCCCTCTGTCTATGTATACATGTATACACATATATATTTATACACACATACACCCTCCTATATATACATATATATTCCCTATCCTCATATTGAGAAAAGTCTCATGAGTGTCAATTATCATTTTTCCATGTTGGAATGTAAACAGTTACAGGTAAATAAGTTCCTTATGATTTCTTTGTCCTGTTTACCTTCTCACACTTCTCATATTTGAAAATAAAATTTTCTGTTCAGCTCTGGTTTTTTCATCAAGAATGCTTGAAAATCCTCTCTTTCATTGAATGACCATATTTTCCTCTGTAGCATTATACTCAGTTTTGCTGGGTAGGTGATTCTTGGTTTTAGTCTGTATCAGCAATGCCATATTCACAATGCCTATGGAGATTACAAATATGCTGATATAATTATCCATTACAAAATACATCATGCTTACCATATGGGGAAATAAACTAGAAAATTTATTAAGATACCAAAAGACTGAGTCCCAAAACCAGAAAGTGAAAGCCATCAGAGTAGTTATGACATTGGCACAGGTAGATAAAGTAGAAAGCACCCACATTTTCAAGCCTTTAACACAGAACAGGCTACCTCAAGCAAAGGTCCTCCTCTCCCCACGCACAGCAACCACCCAGCGTCCTGGAAGCGGGCTCCCAGCAGCTCCGGCCCCTGGCAGTCCTCAGCAGGAGTCCTTAGCAGAAAGTCCTTAGCAGTCCTAACTCAAAAAGGGCTTCACACTGCCACTGCCTCTGCTGCTGCCGCGCCACCACCGCCAGCCACCGCAGGAACGCTAACTCGGCTTCTGCTTTCTCTGGCTTTCGCTTTCTCTTGCTCCGCCCCTTCCTGCTACCTCAGCACGTCCAATGGGGCATGGAAGATCTTTAAATCCCATAACCCTTACATAGTCCTAGCTCCTTTGACCTCCGGAATATCATATTCCAAGCCCTTCAATCCCTTAATGTAGAAGCTGCTAGGTCTTGTGTTTCCACAATACTCAAATTGTTTCTTCCTGACTGCTTGCAATATTTTCTCCTTGACCTGGGAACTCTGGAATTTGGCTATAATATTCCTAGGAGTTTTCTTTTTAGGATCTTTTTCAAGAGGGAATTGGTAAAGTCTTTCAACTTCTATTTTGCCCTCTGGTTCTAGAACATCAGGGCAATTTTCCTTGATAATTTCTTGCAAGATGGTGTCTAGGCTCTTTTTTTTTTGGAGGGCAACTGAGGTTAAGTGACTTGCTCAAGGTCACATGGTTAGTTTTTTCATGTGTGTTAAGTGTCTGAGGCCAGATCCAAACCCAGGTCCTCCTGACTCCAGGGCCAGTGCTCTATTCACTGCACCACCTAGCCACCCTAGGCTCTTTTTTTGATCATGGCTTTCAGGTAGTCCTGAAATTTTTAACTTTTAAATAATTTTAAAATTATCTCCCCTGAATCTATTTTCCAGGTCAGTGGTTTTTCCAATGAGATATTTCACATTGCCTTCTATTTTTTCATTTGTTTGGATCTGTTTTATAGTATCTTGATTTCTCATAAAGTCATTAGCTTCCAATTTTTCCAATCTAATTTTGAAGGAATTATTCTCTTCAGTGAGTTTTTGAAATTCCTTTTCCATCTGGCAAATTTGGCTTTTTAATGCATTCTTCTCGTCATTGCCTTTTTGGGCCACTTTTGCCATTTGAGTTAGTCTATTTTTTAAGGTATTATTTTCTTCAGTGTATTTTTAGGCCTCCTTTAGGAAGCTTTTGACTCACTTTTCATGATTTTGCTGCATCATTCTCATTTTTCTTTCCAATTTTTCCTACACTTCTCTTACTTGATTTTCAAAATCCTTCTTGATCTCCTCCATGGCCTGTGATCAGTTTATACTTTTCTTGGAGGCTTTTGATGCAGGAGTTCTGACTTAGTTGTCCTCCTCCCACTCCATGTCCATTTTTGTCCCCAAAAAGGATTCTAGGGTCTGTTTGTGCTTCCTCTGCTTGCTCATATTGCCAGCCAATTACTTGACTTTTGAGCTCTTTGCTCTGCTTCCAGAATGGAGTGAGCTAGACCCAAATCACTGGGGTTTTTGCAGCTGCTGGAGCTATTGGTTGGGTACCCTCTCTACAAACCCCACAAGCTCTGGCATACTGGTCACACACACCAGGACCACAATCCAGATCCAAGCAGATCAAAGCAAGAGCAATTACCCTCTGAATGGTCACTTGGTCCCCCTACAATTTGCAGGTCAGGAGCTCCAGAAGCAGCCGCAATAGCAGCTGCACCCACTGTGCCTCCACCACTTCTCGTCCCGGGGACAGGGTTATTGAAGATTATTGTAGCTGAAGATCTTGATCTTCAAGAGATCAACAAGAAGATCTTTCTCTTCTTTCATCCTTCCAACAGAGTTTCCCACTGACCTTTTATTGTCTGTTTGGCATTTATGGGTTGAGAAGTCTGGAAACCACCACAGTTGCCAGTGATTCACTCTCCTGAAGTCTGCTCTGGCTGCTGCTGGTCTGGGCTGCCCTGGGGCCAGAACCATGTGGCGCATGGAACTGTGCTTGGCTCCCAGTGAAGATTTGTTTCTCTCTGTCACTTTGTGGGTTCCATAGCTTTAAAATTTGTTTAGAGTCATTTTTTTTTTACAGGTATGGAAGTGGTTGGAGCTGGAGCCCATGCCAAGTTGTGCTTTTTTGCCCATCTTGGTTTTGCCCCCTCCATTAGTATTATTTTCAATTTGTGATTTCCTTATAGGAATATTTTTCAGTTACTTGTCTATTTTGGGATGTTTAATTTAGTTACAACTAGATAATAGAAGCCATAACTGGTATACATAAACTGTGATGAATCATTATGTGTTGAAGGCAAACTGGGTGAAGACACCATTGTTAAACCTTCTGATTTGTCTGACTCCCACTCTTCCTTCAAGATACCAATTGTACAGGGGAAGCTAGAGCACCAGTCTTGGAGTCAAGAGGACCTGAGTTCAAATCTGACCATGGGCAAGTCACTTAACCCCAATTACCTCCCCCCCCAAAAAAAAAACCAACAGCAACAAAAAAGATACCGCATATACTGTGACATGTTTTACATATAGGCTCTGTAAGGGAGCTAAAGTCAATGTATATATCCATTATTATTAAATCTTAATTTCTTATTTTAAGATAAAAATAAATAGAAGCAGTTCTATTTTTTTTTCTTATAGCCAAATGGCTAGTCTTATATATCCCCTGGGCCATGTGAAACTCTCTTTGGAGACCTCTATTCTAGTGAGATGAGATTGTTTCATGTATCATGCTCCTTTAAAAAGGAAGGAGACAATTTCTTTCTTTTTATCCTATTGGAAGGCAGTCAGTGAGTTACTTACGTAGTGCCAACCCAGTAAGAAGGGGTCTCTTTAGTAAGCTCCAAAGCATGTTTTTCAGGGGAAGCAAGGGCATCTAAACCACAGGATGGTAGTACACGTCTTAGGGGGACTTTGTAGGACTCTCATTGAAATGACAGAAGGTTGTCCTGATAGTAATCCCAAATTCAGTTCCCTGTCCGATGATTAGGATGAAAAGGGGAATGATGGTCTATCTGAGTCCTCTATCCTGTGATTTATTCATGGACTCCTCTGAATCCTTAGTTTCTTATGCACTTTCTGTGTAGTATAATAAAGGCAATTCTTTGGATAGAGATTGGACTGGACCCAATTCCATTGGTACTGGAAAATCCTGGATGAGGAAACTTTTTTCTCCAATACAGGTTCATACCATCTATGTAATTTATAGTTTTAGAATATTGCCTATCATCTCATACCTATTAGATTGGCTAAAATGATGTGGGAATGACAAGTGTTGGAGAGGAGAGGGAAAAGTTGGGACACTAATACACTGTTGGTGGAACTGTGAATTGATCCAACTATTTTGGAGAACAATATGGAATTATGCCAAAGATTTATGAAACTGTATACCATTTGACCCAGCAATACCACTGCTAGGTCTGTTTCCCAAGGTGATCAGAGAAAAAGGAAAAGAACCTAAAATATTTAGGTTCTAAATATTTAGAATCTAAAATATTTGTAGTGACTCTCTTTGTGGTAGCAAAGAGCTGGAAACTAGGAGATGCTCATCAGTTGAAGAATGGCTAAACAAGTTGTGGTATATGATTATGATATAATGCTATTGTGCTATAAGAAATGATGAACAGGTTGATTTTAGAAAAACATGGAAAGACTTGCATGAAATAACCAAGAGTGAAATGAGCAGAACCAAGATAATGTTGTATATAGTAGCAGTAATATTGTTCAAAGAATAAGTGAAAGACTAAGCTATCCTCAGTATTATAAATATTCAAATCAACTACAAAGGATCTATGAAAGAAGATGCTATCCATCTCTACAGAAAGAACTGATAAATAGAAGTATGGTTTTACATGCACATACATATAAGCATGTATGTGTGTGGAGAGAGAGAGAGAAAGAGAGAGAGAGAGAGAGATTAACTAATATTACTTGCCAATCCCTTAATGATACTAGTAATGTCAGAATTTCAGTAATAGCTTTATATTCCTTTACATCAGTAACTTACCTCATGATTTGGGGCAGATAACTAAACCTCTGATTTGAAATGTTCCTCTAAAATATACTTTCTACCTAGATTTTTTTTTATTAAGGAATCAAAAACAAAAATCTTTAAGAACCTCAGGATAAATCAGCCAGTAACAATTTTTTTAATAATTAAAAAAAAAACCAGGGGCAGCTAGGTGGTCCAGTGAATAGAGCACTGGCCCTGGAGTCAGGAGGACCTGAGTTCAAATTCAGTCTCAAGACACTTTACTAGCTGTGTAACCTTGGACAAGTGACTTAACCCCAACTGCCTTGCCTTTCCCCTCAAAAAGTTAAAATTAAAATAAAAAAATAAAAAAAAACATTTCTGTTGGTAATTAATTCACTTTTATCCATGGGGAACTAAAAACTACAGGAGGCTTTTCATGGGATATTTTCATCCATTTCTTACTTCCTCTTGTCCACTAATGCTGCTTTCTCCTACCTTTTAGGCTCTGACACCAAACCCTTTTTTAAAAAAATGAAACAAAAAGTCTTGTTTTTTATTGATGGAGAGGCACAGTAAAAAACTTTTTTTAATGTTCTTTGAAACAACAGCTGTTTCATTTGTGGTATTTTAGTGAATGTTTTAATGTTGTACTTACGCCTTCCTCAAAGAGACCACATTTTGGAAACAGATTAAATAAGCAACTTAACTTTCCTTGCTTATATTGAAAGAAAATTTTTTTTATCATACTTGTTTATACTCTGAAACCTCCAGGCATATGCCAAGAGACATTTCTTGTTAAAAAGATCTAATTTAATCAATGGTGAATATGGAGCTTTATGGCTTTCGAATATAAAAGGTGTTGGAAGGTGTTTTTTTTTTTTCTCCTTGCAATTGCCTGAGATCTGTTTGTGATGAAAGATATCCTCAAGCATGTGTTAGACCAGAACAGGAGGGGGTGGCTCAGACAGTAAGACTGAGAGATAAAGATAGCTGATCTGAGCTCTGTATTGATAACTGTGAAATATTAAGTAAAGGAGTCAAATAAAGACTTCCAGGGCACTGGATGAATCCTCTGGTGAGGATTTATGGGAAGTCGAGAAGAATCACATAGGCTGAAAATGTAATAAAGAAGTTTTGATCTGCTCTGTTGGATGGAATATTCAGACTGATGAAATAATATTCAAAATAACTGATATTTGCATTGGTGAAGCAAGATCCCAAGCCATTGAAATTATAGGTCTATAAAGTATTAAAAGTCAATAACCAATATCTGATGAACAAAATGTAGATGTTGTTATGCTATTCCTTTCTTGTGTATCAGGACCTGGGTTCTTCAGCCTTCTGTATGAATTGGAAAACCTGTGTCCTAAAAGCATAGAATATTCCAAACCTAAGGCTTTACAGTTGAACAATTTGATAACTTTCCTTCAATCATCTTGATGGCTTTTCTTTGAAAGTTACTTTTCATGGCACATATATCACAGCCTCTTGAGAGGACACAGGGAACTCCTTTGGTTGGTCTGCAGCACCTGGGGCTTCCTCCTGATGTCAACCAATGTTAACTGAGCATCAGGATCACAGACACTTGTCTGGAACCTTTGACATAAGAATGAAGCATGAGATGACTTACCATGTTTTTTCCTTCCCGTGATTTTTGTCCTGTGGACTGCCAGGCACTCAGGAGCAGAAAATGATGGCAAATACAAGAAGCACATGGCAAGCAGCTTGGACTTGATAAAACAAGCCTGAGAGGAGAGATTTTGTATTATAGTTCCTGTCTTTCTTCTGCCTTTTTTTCCTCTCCTTTCCAAAGTACAGGTTAGAGATAAATGATTCCCAAAATCAATGTTTCCAGTCTGGTGGATAGGATGGGAAAGGGGACTAATGTTCTATATAGATTCCTCTGAATCCTTAGTTTCCTATGCATTTTCTGTGTAGTATAACAAAGGCATTTCTGTGGATAGAGACTGCACTGGATCAAATTTCATTGGCGTAGGAAAATTACATGGGTAATATTGAATTAATTATTAATTTTATGTTGTATGGTTGGGCATATAAATTAAAATAAGAATTTTTGAGTTTTCAGGAAAACATTTAACACAGTAACAGCAACCTTGTGTGATGATTGACTATGAATGACTTAGCTCTTCTCAGCAATACAATGCCCAAGACAACTCCAAGGGACTCATGATGGAAAATGCTATTTATACCCAGAGAAAGAACTGGTGGACTCTGAGTTTAGATCACATCATTATTTTCACTTTTCTTTTTCATTTTTCCCCCATTTGGTCTGTTTCTTCTTTTTACAACTGTGACTACTACAGAATTTTATGTTTTACATGATTGCACATATGAGACCTACATTGAATTGCTTATCATTTTAGAAAGAAGGAAGGGGAGGGAGGGAGAAAAATTTGGGACATAAAATTTTGTAAAAATGAATGCTAAAAATTATCTTTACATATAATTAGAAAAAAATAATATTTAAAAGAAAAGAATTCCTCAGTTTCAGTGTAAGGCACTAGACCTCTACAGGGATATTTCTCTTACAGTGTATTTTTTAATAGCTGAAAGATTAAAGCTATGCTACAGGGGGATAGGAAACCTGAATCTTTCCAACACGCCATGATATTGTTGTGTATTAGAAAGTTCAGGTCAAAGCTGAATGGGAAATATTTGTTCAACATTCCGATAAAAGATCTTTAACTTTTTGGACAGTATAATAGATCTAACTGCTTATCTGGGTTTTTATGTTTCTATAATTATTTATGGGAACCTTGTGATTCTTTTTGTGTCATGAATTTCCTGTGATGGGTGAAATAAAAGTTATCCCAAGAGTGCCTATGTATGAGGCTATTATATACATTTAAGATGTCTACGATGACTGAGACAAAAGCCATATTTAAAATGTATTTTAAAGATTGCTCTGGAAAAACCTAAGTGGGCTTATAATAAGCCAAAGAGAGCCTTCCTAGGTTATTACACCAGGATGAAGCTCAGTGGGTGTAAACCTAGGTGGGGCACATAGTTAAGTAAGGTTTAAGAACAGTGTTTCACTCAGTCTTAGAATTCCCTTAGACTATATTGCTTTCCCAATGGCATTTTTTTTATGAGAGGGGAAGGCAAGGCAATTGTGGTTAAGTGACTTGCCCAAGGTCACACGGCTAGTAAGTGTCAAGTGTCTGAGGTCAGATTTGAACCTCAGATCCTCATGACTCCAGGGCCAGTGCTCTATTCACTGTACCACCTAGCTGCCCCCTTCCTCCCCACCAATGGCTTTTATCTAATACAAGGAATAAAATTTATGATTTTGGTATGGGTATTCCCTCCATGATGCAGATTACAACCCATCTATCTTTGCTCATCCTCTGTGAATCCTGTCCATATCATTTTACCTTGATGTCCACCACAGAGCTCCACCCAAGATTCTGGGGACATTCCTCTAATATTCTTAATAGTTTGAAGATACCAATGAAGCACAAAGGCTCCTTGTTCTGGTTATGTAATTGGTCCATCTTCTTGTCCTTATGTATCTTTCTTTGACAACATTTTTAATGCATCTTTTGCCACTTAATTCCTTTTTCATAATATGTCACAACCTACTTAACGCTCATCATTTTGTGGAGATTGTAGTATGCCATGGTGCCCAACCATAAAACATAACTGAAAGAACATTGGTGAAAATGGTCAATTTAGATCAATTGGTTAATCAATAAACATTTCTTAAGCTCGACCTCTGTGCCATGCACTATGCTAAGTGTGGAAATACAAAAAGAGGCAAAAGTCACTACCCTTCAGGGGTTTACAATCTAATGGATTACATGAAATTAACAAGGTCTTTTTTTTTTTAACCAAAAAAATGAATGCAGTCAGAATTAGAGGGGAAATGGTCAAGTGGGAAAAGATCTTTAGTGAATTTCTCTTGTAAAGATTTTATGTATCTATGGAATAAATACAATTATAAAAGAAGAAGAACTATTTTCCAATAACTAAATGTCCAAGGATATGAATAGGCAATTCTCAAAAGAACAAATGTAAAGTACCAACAACCTTATGAAAAAATGTCCCAAATCACTAATAATAATAGAAACAAAAATGAAAAAACTGAGGCTTTACTTAATACCAATCAGATTGATAGAGATGACAAAAAAGGAAAGTGACCCTTTTTGGAGGTGCAGTGGATAAACGGCCACATTAATGCACTATTGGAGCTGTGAATTAATTGATCTAATCATTCGGGAAAGCAATTTGGAACAATATCCCAAGAGTCACTACCCTGACCATATCCTTTGAGCTAGCAATACCACTGGTATTGTTATTGCTGAAATAAACCAAATGAAGAGGGAAAAGATCCATGTGTACAAAAGCATTTGTTGTAATATCCCTCTGGAAATGCTAATAGAGAGGACCACCCTCTCACTTATCTTCCATTTCAGAAAAGATACAGATATCTTCTGATGGTTTGTTTTAATCACAACATCACTTTGAATTGACTGCTAAGCCAGAACTCCCTGCATATGTGATAGGGATGATTCCTAACCCTCTGGCCTCTTCTTCCAGCTGGTCTTGAAGTATAAGAACTTCTTGAGATATGTACATTACAGTGGATAGAAATATTTCTCTTTCCCTGGCTTTAAAGCTTATAGCCTCCCAAGTAAGCCAAAGCCAGGAATGGGACTGCCTCTTGTTTCTAATTTCTTTCATTTGGCACAGGGACTTGTGAAATCTCAAAAACCATCTGATAACTTGCCCATCTCAGGAATCATGAAGTATGGTTGTAGCTACTGGCAATAGCAACAGGAGAAGAAGCAGTCTGGACAAGAGGAGAAGAATTGCCCATACAGAGTGCCATCACTTGGGGAAAAAGTGCCCACTTGGTAGAGAAAAGGTTGTACTCAGTCAAAGTGAAATGCAAAATAGCTAATAAGTAGCTCTTGCAAAAAAAAAAATTGCTTATAAACATCCCCAAAAGGCTTGAACATTAGCCTCTTAACTGACTATAATTATTCTATGATGCTTTTGCTTTGTATTTTTTGTGTTTGGGAATAAAACTGCCTGTTACACACCTAATTTATATTTGTACATTAGATATCTTTGTATTTCCTCCCTTCCTCTTTTGCTGGGGAGGACCCCTTAATCTAGATCCAAAAATGGAATTGCTTCTCAGTAATACGAGGTGGGGAAAGAATAGAAGGACCAGGGAAAGCCTAGTTGAGGTGACAGGGAACCCCAGAACTATGCACGCAGTCTGCTAAATCCTATTGGAATGCACAAAACAATAAACAAGGATTATAATGAACACAAAATGAGCATTAGTTTTTAATAGTATGATGTATTCTTGCTGGGAGGAAATTCAAAGATGTTGAGAAAATTAAGGAGTCTTACTGATCCTTATTATCACACAATATTACCCAGTGAAAGAATATGTCTGTTACGTTTGCAATGCAATTATCGACTTTTTGACAATGCTCTTTACATTCTCCATATTCACCTAGAAGTGAGACTTTATTAAGAGCTTCTAGATTGCCTTAAACACGTGTCTTTCTACAAAGTTTGCATGATGCTGAATTGAATAAAGGAATTCATGCAGAATTCAAAAATCAGGGTTTATGAAGTGGTAAAATTGTGTAGAGGTAGGAAAAAAATTAAACTAGTAATAAGGATGAGGATAAGGGCAATATTCATCTTCCTAGCATTGACTTTTTCCTGAAGGAAAAGAAATTATTGTGTAGATATGGATGTCTACAAGTTTTAAAATGTCAGACTCTCACCTTTATTATTCCCATTTTTTAAATTATTTTTTCTTCCCTTTGCTTATTTCAGTGGCAAAATGCATGGGAAAGTGGAGGCAATGATAGAGAGAATAAAAGGAAGGAAAAATAACTGTGTCTTGCATTGTTATCTGGACTCTCAGATGACTGCTGGCAACAGTTCTACCAACCCCCACCAGCCAGGTACTAGGTGGTCCCTGATGGATTATGGGGTCCTCTTCTAATTCTATTAACTCAAACTTCCATTCTACTTTGTTCTATCAATGTTAACTGTCACAGTCAATATCTCTTTTATATCATTGAAATTATTGTGGGTATGGTGCCCTAGTATCATTTAAACAATTACAGTCAATAAGCATTTACAAAGAGAAATTCACTTTAAAGATACGGCAAGACTGGCTTTAAGAATTGTAGGACTACCTTGAAAGTCATGATTTAAAAAAAAAAAGAATTTGGATGATAAGAAATTATTAAGGAAAATTGCTGTGAAGTTCTACAACAAAAAAGTAAAGTAGAAATGGAAAGAATCCACTGATCACCACCTGGAAGAGATCCTAGGAAGAAAACTTGCAGGAATGTTGTAGTTAAGTTTCAAAATTCCCAGGTTAAAGAGAAAATGTTGCATGCAACAACAACAACAACAACAACAACAACAAAAAACAATTTAAATACTGCAGAAAATCAGTCAGGATTTCACAAGACCTAGCAACTTCTATAGTAAAAGACCATAGGCCTTGGAACATTTGCTTTCAAAAAGCAAAGGAACTGGGGTTTCATCCAGGAATAACTTAGCCCAGTAAAGTTGAGTATAATCCTGAATGAAATAAACAATGGATATTTGATGAACTGAAAGACTCTCAGGAATTTTAACAAAAAAAACAGAACTCAAAGGAAAATTCAATATAAAAAATCCAGAAGAAATATAAGGAAATCATTAAAGACTAATTATAAAGCACCGATTAAGGTCAAACTATTTATGATATATGAAAATATTAGTAATTATTAATTATTACTATTAGTATGCTATTGCACTATTAACACTGTTATCTTTACTAAGTTATTTTGAAAGAAAGGTTGGGGCTGAGTTGTATATGATTAGATGATTCTAAAAATCAAAATTGGGCAGGAAAATGTTAAAAGGAGAAATTACCTTATAAAAGCAGGGTATGAAAGGAAAAACTAATATAGAGAAAGTAGGTTGGGGTGGAGGGCTGGTAATATTGGAACCTTACTCTCATCTGGGTTGAAGAGGAAACAATGTGTGTGAGTTTGTGTATGTGTGTAAAATGCATATATATGCATAATGCATATATATACATACATACATATACATATATATATATTTAGAGGGGTATAAGTTTTTTTTTTTTTTTTTGCTTTTTGGAGGGCAATTGGGGTTAAGTGACTTGCCCAAAGTCACATGGCTAGTAAGTGTGTCAAGTGTCTGAGGCTGGATTTTTAGAAGTCTTCTAAACTTCTAGTGAGATGAGAAAACTGGGGGACGGGGTGGAGGAGGGACTTTTTACATATACATATACACATAGACATGTAGACATGATTTCACATGTATAATTAGCATCATTATTGTATAACTTCTCGGTAGACAGAGGGAGGTTGGGAGGGAAGGATAGAATTTGGAACTCAATTTTAA
The DNA here is from genome assembly GCF_028583685.1 of Petaurus breviceps papuanus. Taxonomy (NCBI): domain Eukaryota; kingdom Metazoa; phylum Chordata; class Mammalia; order Diprotodontia; family Petauridae; genus Petaurus; species Petaurus breviceps. Next base: position 9,418,008 of record NW_027185715.1, on the reverse strand, counting down.
AAGAATTAAAGAATATTACTAATATTAGAAGAATATTAAAACTAAATAGTTTTTTTTAAAACAAAAAACTCTAAGGTTGTGTTTCAGGGGACCTAACTATGGAATAACTCTGATGTTCTGTAGCCCATGGGGACTGCATCAGTGGTACATGCTCAAAAGACTTAGCCAGTCCCATATTATATGTCTATAGTAATAACAGCAAAAATTGAAATGGCAATCTCACTAGCTCCTATTGGTTCAATTATCACTTCTATGTAGATGATTACCAATTCTGTATATTTAGTCCTGATCTCTTGCCTTTGGGGACATTTGGAACGAGATGTCCCATAGGCATCTCAAACTCAATATGTCTAAGACGTCTCATTATTTTTCCTTAAAAATCCTCTGCACTTCTGAATTTCCCTAAAACTGCAGAGCTGATATGTCAAACACGTGGTCCATGGCAGCATGCAGCCCATGATGCTTCCAAGTGCAGCCTGAACCAGATTTCATTATAATGTGGAAATATTTAACAAAATAAACAGATATACAGTAAAACATAGATAATGTTAATATATGGTCTTTTAAGTCAATGTATAGTCCACAAGGATCATTATATATGATTTAGTTGATCCTATTTTTATTTGTTTAACACTATAGAGGACACCACTATTTTCCCAGTCACATAGGCTCACAATTTTATTGTCCTCTTCATTCTTACCCACTCGATATATCTAGTATTTTGCCAAATCTTATTGTTTTGACTTTCAAAACATCTCATGAATGTATCCCTTTTCTTTTCTTTTAAAAGCAATTGGGGTTAAGTAGCTTGCTCAAGGTTACACGGCCAGTTATTTTGTGTGGGTGTTAAGTATCTGAGGCTTTTTTTTGCCTTTTTTAGAGAGGGGAAGGCAGGGCAATTGGGGTTAAGTGACTTGCCCAAGGTCACACAGCTAGTTTTGTGTTAAGTGCCTGAGCCCAAATTAAACTCAGGTCCTCCTAACTCCAGGGCTGGCACTCTATTCACTGCATCACTTAGCTGCCCCTCCCCTTTCCTTTTACTCAGGTATCCAGCACCCTCCTATATGACCTCAGGGGTATACGGTATGTAGGAAGGACTAGCCCTTCTGGTGTGAGAGCTTCCAAGCCTTTTTCAGGGCTGCTCATCTACCTTTGGTGTCCTCCTGTCACCCAACTCTCACCTGTGGCTCCAAGAAGCTGTAGCACGTGTAGTGACCAAACCTCAGTAAAACTGTCTTGGCAGATGGACTAAACTAGGTGGAGGGTTGCCAATGGAACTCCAACCTGTTGGTACATTAGGAGGATGTCTACAACAAACTCATGAAGACTTCCATCTGCAGGATGTGTGGACAAGAATTTGTTCCAATGGCCATGAAAGTGGCTGAAGTGTGTACTTTGGAGCAGTAAGAGCTTGGTCAGACGTCGAACATGCCAGAGTCATCCACTGCATCTTGGGCCATTACCAGTCGTCCTGACTTTTGTCCTGCCACTGAACTTCAATGACTTTGGAAGAGAGAGTGAAGCTGACAACTCCTGCAACTCTGCCTCACTTAAATCTAATTCAGTTGACATCACCTCATGATATCATTGTTTCTCCTCAAAAACAAAGGACAAAAGCAATAGATCTTCATTGCCTCTCATTCTACAACACCCCAAAATTACTCTATCCAGTATTCCAGTCTCACTCAGATTATTGCAATAGTTTTCTAATTGGTCTTCCTGCCTCAAGTCTCCCCCCACTCCATTTAGCTGCCAAAGTGATTTTCCTAAAATGTAGCTCTGCCCATGTCACCTCTTACTCAGTAAACTTAAGTACCCCCACCCTCATTACCTCCAGGATCACATATAAAGCCTTCTCTTTGGTATTTAAATATCTTCACAATCTGGGTCCCTTCCTGCTTATCCATTCTTACACTTTACTCCCCTACATGTGCCCTATAGTCCAGCTACACTGGTCTGTTTAACCATTCCTCACACAGAAAACTACACCTCCCTTTTCCTTATCTTTGCACTGTCTGTCTTCCTTGGCTGGAATGTTCTTTTTCCTCATTCTGGCTGCTTTCCTTGGCTTCATCCAAGACTTTATTCAACATCTAAGTTTTGCAGGAGGCCTTTTCTGGGCCCTCCAGCTACTATGCTTTTTCCTTTGAGGTTTGTATAAATCCCATCGGTACCTAGACATTTATATATGCTCCCCCATAAGAAGGGACTTCTTGCCTTTCCTTTGATGTTCACAATAATCCTATGAGGTAGGTACCATTATTATCCACATTTTACAAAGGAATAAGCAGAGGATCAGATAAATTAATTGACTTGCCCAGGGTCACACAGTTATTCAGTGTCAGAATTAGGATTTGAACTCAGTTCTTTTTATATATTGTAATTCATTATTTGATTAGAACATTCCAAATCAAAAGAATATATTAAAAAAAAAAAACACCACCACCAAATAAAGGTCATAATTTAGGTTTTTCCAAAAGCTTTGTCCAGTCTGTACCATAAATATGTCTCTCATTGACTGGAACTATGATGTAAAAAAGAATAATTAAATGGTTTTCATCCAATTGATACTTTTAAAGAACATTTTAGCAACCTTAATCCTCCCTTTTGGATTTCTGCTGAGAAAAATGATAATACTTTTTGTTGAAATATGCTTTCCTTGATGGCATGTGGAGATTTTCATAAATAATAGGTTATTAAGCCACACAGTGTTCTGTGAGAGTGGTAATTATTATTAAATTGAATAAATTCAATTGACTTTTTTCTCGTTACACAAAAAGTAAAAAAAAAAAGACAGTTCATTCATTCAATCGCTCAGCATTTATTAAGGATCAGGAATGTGCTAGGGATACAAAGTAAATAAGAAAATAGATACTGCCTTCAAGAAGCTTACGTTCTTCTGCAGGAGGGGGAGGGGTGAACAACGATATATCCACAGCTAAATTAAATATAAACATAAATTAATACAAAATAAATCTCTCTGGTCTCTAGGGGAGCACCACCAACTGGGTCAATAAGGCAAGGTTTGTGTTTGGCCATGATTTGAACCAGGACTGAGGTACAAAAACTTCTTTTACAACCAATCAGAATGATCAGCAGGATCTTCATAAAAACTTCACAAAATATGCTTTTGACCTTCATAGAAGGCAGCCGTTACAAGCAAAACAAATGTAAATGAGGTGATCAAGAGATGAGAAGGTAGGGGCGGCTAGGTGGCCCAGTGAGTAAAGCGCGGCCCTGGAGTCGGGAGGTCCCGAGTTCGGTTTCAGCCTGAGACACTTAACACCCACACAAAAATACTAGCCGTGTAACCTTGGGCAAGTTACTTAACCCCAATTGCCCTCCAAAAGGCAAAAAAAAAAAAAATTCTTAAAAAAAAAAAGAGATGAGAAAGTATAAGAGCCAGTGACAGAGTTCCGAGCTAGGTAAAAAGAGGAGTTGGAACAGATCAGTTCAATTATAGATGACTAGCGCTGATCATATTCTTTCTCTTTCACCACCTTCTTTTTCTTATAAAGAGTGGAAAAGGAAAAGAGAAAAGACAAAAATTTAGGATATGATAGAGAGAAATACACAATTAGCCATCAGAACCATGTGTGCATTGGATAAATTTACCCATAAACAGAAGAGGATGGTAGAATGGAATAGAAAGCAGAGTTGAACAAGATTTATAACAAACTCACTTGAAACATAAAGACTCATACAGAGTTTGGATGGGAGGTTGAAAGAAAATCGATTATAATTCAGGTGAATTCAAGAAAGCAGAGGTTAGGGTGGCAGCTATAATCTTAGGCAAGTCAACAGTAAAAACATATATGATTAAAAGAAAAAAGTAGGGAAACTACATGGTACCAAAAATCACCATAGATTATGAACTAATGACAATGAAACATCTTAAAAATATGCTGAAGAAAGCAGAAGGAAGTTCAGGAGGGGGCACAGAAGAGTAGAGAAGTATTGACAGTATTGTGGTAAATTTAACTTGACTTAAAATTTAATACACAATCTTCTTTTATTGTTCTTCTTTGTGCATAGAAACCATTCGTGTTTGTTAATGTTTTTCAAGGTCATGACTGAAAAAAAAAAAGGAAAAATCCAAACAGTAATCTGAAAAGAAGCAGATGTTTTGGTGGACTACAAGGTCAATGTGAATCAACTCTGTGATATGGCGACCAAAAATGCTGACGCAAAAAGGTAGAGATTTAGCAATGGAAGGGACATTAGAAGGCATTTACTTCAATCCTTTCATTTTACAGACAAAGAAATTGAGGACCAGGGAGGTTAAATTACTTTCCCAAGGTCACTCAGGTAGTAAATGGCAGAGACAGGATTGAAACCCAGGTCCTTTGGCTCCCAAGCTACTACCTTAGGCTAGACACCTAATTCAGAAGGAAGGGCATGGTCATGTTCTCTTCTCCAGACAGACTTATTTGAAATATTATATTAGATTTTAGGGAACACAGTGATTAAATGGAGATCACACAGAGGAAGGCAAATAGGATAGTAAGGGCCCTTAAGATGATGTCATGTCAGTTGAAGGAAATGGGGATGTTACTGTGGAGAAAAGAATATTTAGGCAGGACCTAGAACTATATTCAAATATTTGTGGATGGTGATTTAAATTTTGTTCTGTTTATCCCCAAAGGGTAGAATAAGGAGCAAGGGATAGAAGTTTCAAAGTGTAGATATGAAATTTAATTGAAAGAAACCACTTCTTAACAATTGGAAATATACAAAATATAATGAATTACTTTGGGAAGTAGCGGGTTCCCCCTTACAGAAAGTCTTCAACTGAAAGCTAAATGATCACTTGTCAGAGATGTTGAAGAGGAAATTCTTCTCTTGGTTGGGCCAGGTTGGAACCAGATGAATCATAGGCTTATAGAATTAAACTGGAAAAGACCTCAAAGTCAACAGGAATTTTTTGTTGTCATTTGTCCTTCAGTCTCAAAGAAGATCAATGACATCAGGAGGGTGATGTCTTGACTTGCATTGGATTTAAGTGAAGAAAAGCTGTGCAAAGTCATCAGCCTCACTCTCTCCTCCATCAGCAATCATCAAAGTGGTAAGAAGTAGACGAAGACAACTGGTGATGGCCCTGGTTGCAGTAGGACTTTATTAAATGCCTCATATGTCAGGCACTCTCCTAAGTACTGGGGACACAAAGCAAAGCAAAAGCACCTTTCATTTTACAGATGAAGAAATTAAGTTAACTGGTCAGGTAATCAGTCCAGCGTCCCCCAGATAAGGCGGCAGAACCATAATTTCAACACATATTCCTCTGTCTTCAAATCCAGTTCCATGAGAAGCCCCTTAAACTTTGATATGCTGTGAGTCTGGAGGAGACATGGGGGTGGAAGTTTGTTGAGTGACAGCCTGGAGGCAGAGAAATAGATATGGAAGTCATTACAATAGCTCAATTAAGAGGTCATGGTGACCCGAACTAGGGCCAATGTGCAAAATTATGGGGATGGATGTAAAAGACGTTGTGGAGGGAGAATCAGCAGGACTTTGCAAGTGATTGGACATAGCATGTAAAGGAGAGAAGGAAAGGTCAAATATTACTTTAAGGTTGTGAACCTTGGGGGACTGGAAGGATGCTGATCCCTCAACAGAAACATGAAAGTTTAGCCAATAACTGAATTTAGGGAGAAAGATGGTGAGTCCCATTCTTTGCATATTCATTTGGAGAAAAAAATATGGAATGCTTCATGATGCTCTGTCATCCTTGGGCAGAGTTTATGGAAAGACCTTGTGCATTTACATGAAGATAGCTCAAGATAGAAATGAGATAGCTCATTTATTAACAAGGCTAGTTCTGAGACACTGGCCAAGCCACTTAACCTCTCTGTTCCTCAGTGTCTTCATCTTTAAAATGAAAGGGTGGTCTCCAGGACCTTTAGTCCACTCCAGTTCTAGAACTATGATCCTATGAAAACCTTCCTTTTCTCATTCTGAGATAAAAGAGGAAATTCATTCTAACTTAGTCCCTTTCCATCTCTAAGTATATGATTCTGTTTTTCTTCTTCTTCCTGTTCCCCAAAGTTTATGTATTAGGACTTGAATATATTTGCTTATTGAGTTTTTACTGTCAATGTATTAGTATCAATAAGCTAAAATATAAAAATCTTTTTTTCTTAGACTGATGTTTCATAATTATTGTTGAAAAGATAAGAAATGGATAGAATCAGAAACGTACAGAATGTAGAGCCAGAAGGAACCTTAAATATCAGTTCATTCAAATAAATGACGGATACAAAGGCAAGAACAAAACATTCCATTACCTTAGGAAGTTTCCATTCTAATAGTGATGGGAGGGGGACAAATGTACATAGTAAGTAAGAATTACGTATGTGCAACTTTCAGAAATGAGAGAGCACAAATAGCTGGGAGGATCAGAAAAGGTAAAAGATTTCATGTAGGAGATCACATCTGAAATGGGCTTTGAAGAAAGCAAAAGATTTTAGGGAGGAGAAGTGAAGAGGGACGACATTTCCAGGCACAGGCAACCAGCCATATAAACTTACAGAGGAAAGAGATAGAACACCATCCATAGGACACTTGATTTTTACTAGAATGAAGAAGAGGAATGGTATAAAACGAGATTGAAAAGGTAGGTAGAAAAGGCATAAGTAAGAGTTTTAAATGCAAGGTTGTCCTAGAGGAAAGAGGGAGTCAGTGAAGATTTTTTGATAGGAGAGCGACATGGTCACCTCAGTATTTCAGGAATACCAATTTGACAGCTGTATGGAGGGTCATCTATTTGAACTCTCTTATTTAAAGAAAAGAAAACATGGCCAGAGAAGTTCATTTGCCAAGCTCTCTGTCTGTCTCTCTGTTCTCTCTGTCTCTGTCACTGTTTCTCTGTCTGTGCCTCTCTGTCTCTGTCTCTGCCTCTGTCTCTGTCTCTGTCTCTGTCTCTCCGTCTGTCTCTGTCTCTGTCTGTCTCTCTGTCTCTCTCGTTCACCAAACAAATCAGTAGATGACACAGTCTGGAACCTATATCCACTGATTCCTAACTTATTTTTTCTATTGCATGATATACCCCCTGAATCTGTATTTATTTTACTTACTACAATTTGTTTGCATATAAACATTTTTGACATCATATATAGAATGTTATAACTTTCAACACTGAATACAGTTACAGAACATTATTATAGTAAAAAATAACATCGATTTCGCAGTCTTTAAATCTTTCCATATTTTAGAAAGTAGAAATATTTCAATGTTCATGTTTGTTAATGATTCAAGGCATCTCCTATGGGTAGCACTCTTGGCAACACTTCCTTAAAAGTGGTGAGTCAGGCACAAAGAAGACAGCTGAACCTAGAAGGAACCATTTCATCACTGACATTTTCCCTGTGGTGACACGGTGTTCACTGCTGCTCTGATCCTTTCCGTAACCCTGGGTTGATACAACCAATGCAACTCCCAGAAAGGCAATGGGCTGGATACATAGAAATAGTTGCCTCCCTGCTGATGAGTCCCAGGGTAAGCATTTTCTGGGAAATAACCTCCTCTGGGAGAGAATTCCCAGTAAATGTTCTTTCTACAACATAGCGCCTTGATGATGTTATCTTTCCTCCTATGCCATACCACTCTACACAAAGGAATTTTAATCCTGAAAGCACTGGGAAATCACGGGGTGGGAACCAACACAAATCTGAACCCTTTTAGACCTTAAGCAATAAATGTCAGCAAGGTCCATGAGGGACATGGAAGTTCAATGACATACTCAGAGTCAAATGGCAAGGAGAGGTCAAATTTGAACCCAGACCTCCTTGACTCTAAGATAAAACACTTTGTTCACCATATAGTGCTCTTCTTATACACCCAACACCATAACAACTTGGAGAAAGGGAATTTTCAGACCATCATTCTACAGCTAGGGAATGATGAAGTATCATTTATTCAATGTGCTTAAAAATATTCTTTACTGGATGTTGCTCTAAAGCATTAATTCACCTCAACATAATAGAATGTCATTCATTAAGATCTGCTTGTGGGGGCAGCTAGGTGGCACTGTGAATAGAGCACTGGTTCTGGGGTCAGGCGGACCTGAGTTCAAATCTGGCCTTGGACACTTACACAAAACTAGCCGTGTGACCTTGGGCAAGGCACTTAACCCCAATTGCCCTCCAAAAAGCAAATATATATATACTTGCAAGTGACCTGGGTTGGCTCCAGAGAGAGCAATTCATATGTCCCATCTTTGTTTAGGGAAAAATGAAATAGAATCTTATAGTTGAAAGGGACCTTGAATAACCTAGTTTAACCCTCTTGCAATGCATTTATAACATGCTGAAAGAAGTGATCCATACTAGACTAGAACACTTTCAGGGATAGGAAACGCACTACTTTATAAGGTTCTAATTGCTAAGAAGTTGTATATACTGAATGGAAATTTGTCTCTCTAGAACGTCTTCCTTTTGTGTTAGTTCTGTCTTTCTAGAGTTTCAGAGAATAAGTCTATATTGTTCCCAAGAAAGCCAAAAATTGTTTAAAAAAAAGACTGATCAAGATTTCCCTAAAAATTTTCTTTTCCATGAGAAATATTTCCAATTCCAGTTCATTCAGTGATTTAAAGTTTAAAGTCTTTTCACTTTCCTGGATACCTGTATTACTAATTATCTTTTAACTTCTGGTATCTAAAAAGTGATTATGATATTCTAGACATTCTGAAAACTAGTCTCTCCTGCACGTCAACATACATATATTAATCACTTGATATGTGCCAAGCACTGGGCTAAGTGCCATTCTAAGCATAATGTTCAGCATGGCTTATTTCCCTTGTTCTGGATACTTTTTTTTTTTAAAGCAATTGGGGTCAAGGTTACACCGCCAGTTATTTCTGGGTGTAGTGCTAAGTATCTGAGCCTGGATTCGATCCTCCAGGTCATCCCGACTCTGGGGCCGGTGCTCTTACTCACTGCGCCACCTGGCTGCCCCTGTTCTGGATACTTTTGAAGCAATTTTTAGGTTTGGCTTCCCTTCTGAGACACTCCCCCAGTTTGCACTCATTCACAGTTGGGAGTCCCCAGAGAGCCGATGACACTTGTTCTCACGGTTCTAGGGGTTACCCTGAGTTATTGTGCTTCTAACATTGTTATCCCTGAGCTCCAACAGTGTGTTTCCAATGAACAATCAACCAGGTGACTCAATTAGTTTTTGGCAAAGGCATTACTAAAATGGTATAATAAGAAAAGTTGTTATAAAACATTTACTCTCAAATTCTGGGATGTACTCTTCAAAAAACACAAATACACAAGTCCAGGTGTGGGGAACCTACACCTTTAGGCCACATGTGGCCTTCTATGTCCTTGTGTGCAGCGTTTTGACTGAGTCCAAGTGTTAACAGAACAAATCCTTTTATTAAGGGGATTTGTTCTGTGAAGTTCGAATGCAATCAAAGGGCCTCACTTGAGGACCTAGAGGGCCACATGTGACCTCAAGGTTGCAGTTTCCCACTGTAGAAGTCCTTGGGAAGACTGAACTCAGACTTAAGAGTACAGTCGTAGAGGGGAACATGTGGGATATGCAAGTATAAAAGAGATAATTCATAGTCCTTGGTGCTTTGTGACTTATAAGTCCTTTCTTGAGTCAATAGCCAACATTCTTTTCTGGTTCAAAGGGTCATGCCTGAAGCTGACTCTGTCTCCTTGGGTTACAGTCATTCTTCATTCATATGTTCCTGGCATGTCACCATGCTCCCAGATGGATGTCTTCCCTCCTATTGATTCAATTTCTCCGTTTCCAGTTGGATACACTGCTTACTCGTGGTATAGTGTCTCTGGTGACGTGGTCAATGGGGGAGGGAGAGGAGGAAATTAGAAAAAGTATCTTCTCTTCCAAAGAGCAATTCCCTGTAATGCTGGAAACTTCAGCTCTCAAACTTGGAATCTTCTGTCTTCGGACTGGCCTAGCACTTAACTGACTAATTTTTATATTTAGACTAGAGCTATGTTTGACTCTTTCAGCCAGTTCCCAGACGTGTCCTAAGTGGTTTCATCTACCTTCATCTAATGATGATAAGATCCAATCCTCTCAACTTGATTAATTTCTTATTCGTACATTATGGCGGGATTGTAGGAAAATTCCTTAACACCTAGTTTATGCTGTTGATTTACCAGTTCAATTGAGGCAGAAGGGCCTTCTATGATTACATTAATTGAGGTGAAAGTACATTTCCCACCCTATCATCAGGACTGTGGAAGTGTTCTGATCCCTGGTTGGATATGACTGTGTGTATCTGATGAAATGATCAGATGCTATTAAAATATGACATTTCCCCAAGATGGAATTTTATTTTTAGAAATGAAACAAAATGTTACAATGGTTTGGGGGTTAGTTATATATCACATTGTTGACTCATATTAAGCTTGCTGTCAATCAAAATCTATAAGCCATTTTCATATACACTAATAAATAGTCATATTGTGGTGGTTAGTGCAGTGGGCTACATACACTGGGCTCCAAGACAATTCAAAGCCAAGATGACCTGAGTTCAAGTCCAGCTTCAGTCACTTACTAGCTGTATGACCTTGGGCTCTGTTTGCCTCAGTTTCCTCAGTTGTAAACTGCTCAATGTTGCTGTGAGAAGCAAATTGAAGTTTTATTTTAAAGTGTGTAGCACATGGGTGCTGGTAAATGCTAGCTATTTTTACATCTTTATCTTTTATGTATGCTATCCATATTTTCATAAAAAAGTATACAGTTTTATATTTATTCCTATTACTTTTGATCTGATTAGATTTGGCTCTTCTTGCTATCTTATTGAAATCTTTTTTTGGATCGTGATTCTGTCATTTGGTGTATTAACTATCCCTCCCAGCTTTGAGCAAACAACACATCTGATAAGCGAGCTTTCTGTTTTCCTCTAAATCATAGATAAAAGGTTGGGCAGGATACGACTAAGCCCAGTAGCATGATACCAGAAACCTCTCTCCCAATTGACATCTGTCCATTTATTTATCCAATATTGCATGAATTCAGCTATAGTCATGGAAAGCAATGAACTGCGAAGTTGCAGGGCGTCTCTAGACTGCAGGATCTTCAGAAGAAATTGGAAATAGAGCTGACCACACATGGCTGGGCATAAAAACACGTGTGCCCACAGAACAATAGAATTCATCAAACTGGCATAATGTTACATAGCTTGACACTTTTTTATTTGCTTGCTCTAAAGCTATTATAGCTTGGACCTCATACTTTAAATCTTATTAACTCTCTTGTGCATGACTGCTGGTTTTAATTGCTTGCACTTTAGATACCGCCTACTGTCTCTGGCCCTGCCAGCTTGGTTATTCAACATTATTTTAACTTCTAAGTCACAATTCCTTTCCCCTGTCTCATCCTCCCATCACTTGGTGCTCCTGGAACAAGAGAAGGTCTAATGAGCAACATGGATCCCACTGATTTGTAGTTTGCAGTCAGCCCCAGCCCTGGGCAGAGTGGTGGGAAATTGTGTATTTGTCAATATTCAGTAAGTATCGTCCTCCCATTGGGCTACAGAATCACCTTAGTCTATTACTCATCATCAACATCATCATCATCATCATCAAGCATTTATTAAGCCCTTACTATGTGCCAGACTCTGGGCTAAGCACTGGGGATACAAAGAGTTTATATTTGTCTTCAAAGAGCTTATATTCTAATGGGGAAGATAACATTTGGACAACTACACAAACAGACACAAATATTCAGTAGAAATACATACAGTACATAAAACATATGTATGTTGTACAGTATGAATACATAAAGCACACAAAAATATGTATACATATAGCGATACATATGTGTATTTGTTTATATATGTATATACATATATGCAATATAAATATATACAGTATACAAAACATATGTGTATGTTTTACGTTTATATATGCATGTACAAATATATGCAGTATAAATACACAAAGTATATAAAATATTATATGTATACATATGCACATATATGTGTATGTACAGAGAGAGAGAAAAAAAGAAAGATCTGGTGTATAAATGGGATAGATACATTCTCAAAGGATGGGGAGGGGATTGTGAATAGTTTCTCATAGAAGATGGGATACAAGTTGAGTCTTAAAGGAAGCCAGGAGGGGGAGAGGAGGAGGGAGAACATTCCAGGCATGGAGGAACAGTCACTGAAAAAAACATGGAGTCAGGAAATGGAGTATTAACTTTGAAGAATATTGAAGAGACTGGTGTCAATAGATTACAGAGTATGCAGAAGGAAGTCAAATATAGGAAGACTGGGAAGACAGGAAGGGGCTAGGTTATGAAAAGTCTTTAACAGCCAAACAGATGATTTTGTATTTGATCTAGGAGGATATAGAGTTTATGGAGGTGGTGAGAGTCTCTAGAGTTTATTGAGTTGGTGGGGGAAATGCTTAGACTTGAGCTTTAGGAATTTCTACATCTTGTCCACAAGCTTGTTATGAGAGACTTTGTTGAATATTTTTGCTGAAATCCAGAAGCGCTGTAAGGTCATACGCAGCTCTTTTGCTGAAGGGCTCTTGGAAACAAACACTTAAAGTAACCCAACCCAGACAATAGCCACTGAGAACTGGCCTCGGATGAATCTGGCCATGCATTTGTCTGAAAGTGTGACTGCTGAGATCTGCCTGCCTCTGTAGCTGATGAGAGGTATGAGAGAAGGCTCACTACCCTGCCCTTGTCATGCGTGAGTTCCTTTGAGCAAACCCCAGCTGGCTCAGTTAAGGTTCATTACCTTTTGCCAGAATCTAAGCTTCCCTCTGGTGGCTTTTTGCTGTCTCACCCCAGCCTGTATGATAGATGGAGCATTCAAGGGCTTAAACCGGTTATCTGGAACTAAAATCTACTGTTTAGTGTCTCTGGTGCTCAGGGATGTATGTTCATCTTACGGGTCTGCACTTGTTCTCCTCAAGACCCAGAGAAGGCAGCAAAAGACCCTTGTGGGTAGAGCTGACAATCATGAGTGCAAGGCAGATGAGGCAGCCAGAATTCTGCTCTGCCTGTGAGCAGAACCTGTCCCCTCAAGTCTCACTCATGTCTGGCAAGCTTCTTTCCCTCAGCTTGTTGGCTTTACTTGATGTCCTGGTGATAATTTGGGACTGTGATCAAAATGTACTCATTAGATGGGACCACAGCTCCTAAAAGACATCTCTCTTGCTTCCCTTCTGCTGCTCTAGGACTAGAAACTTCAGGCATGGGTTTAGAATGATACCATCCATGAGAGACTGAGGCAGGCAGAGGGTGTGGCAGGGTAGAAACAGCACTGGAAAATGAGTAACATGGCAAGAAGATCCGTAGGAAGTCAGCCCTGGGATAGACAAGGGAACAGGAGAAGTCGAACACAGACCACAGGGCTAGAGAACCAGAGAAGTGTTATGAACTCATGCCTTGGTAGGGCAACTGGGCTGCTCACTGGGTCAAGAGTCAGGAAGAACTGAGTCCAAATCTGGCCTCAGGCACTAACTAGCTGTGTGACCCTGAGCAAGTCACTTAACCCTGCTTGCTTCAGTTTCCTCATTTGTACAATGAGCCAGAGAAGGAAATGGCAACCCATTCCAGTACCTTTGTTAAGAAAACTCCAAATGGGGTCACAAAGATTTGTAAATAACTGAAATGACTGACTAGGGGATGCAATGGATAGAGTACTGGGCCAGGAGTCAGGAAAACTAATCTTGAGTTCAAATTTATCCACTAGCTGTGTGACCCTGGCCAAGTCACTTAACCCTGTTTGCCTCAGTTTCCTCATCTGTAAAATAAGCTAGAGAATGAAATAGCAAACCACTCCAATATCTTTGACAAAAACAAAACAAAACAAAAAAGCTCCAAATGGGTTCACAAAGAGTTAGACACGACCGTAACAATTAAACAGCAACAGGCCTTGGTTGTTCCACCGTAGTTATGGCTCTAATTGTTAAGTCAAAGCAACCTTTCTACCATGTTCCAAATCCATACTGGGTATTTCACAATTCACAAATGCACATGTGAGCCCACTGTGCTATCAGGTAGTATACCCAGAATAATCTAATAACACAATGGCTTGTCTGGAGTAAAGTCTCAATGAATGTATCTTAATCATGGGGATGCAATGAATCATTTTTCCTACTGGTCAAGAACAAAATACTGTCAACCCCAGAAAATCGACCTTTTTTTCCCCCCAAGTATTTATTCCCTAGGCTGCATTAATAAAAGAGCCTTTATAGCAAGCTTATCAGACTCAATGCAGAATATTGCCAACAAAGATGAGAAAGGAATTTTGGAAATCAACATAGACCAGTTTTACAAATGAGAGACCCAGAAGATGAAATGGCTTATTCAAAAATCCCAAATTTCAGTTGACTTACCTATAAAATAAAGGAAACAGCTACCTTACCTTATCCAGATTCCTGGGGCCCAACATGGTCTTTAACTTAGGATAACAAAAGAAGGAATGGGGATTGGCATGCTCTACTCTCTGTCAAGTATCAGAACTGGAATTTAAGCCCCATGTCTAGCTCTGATAAGAAGTCCTGTACTCTTTTCATCACACAACATTTAGGGCTAAAACTGCGGTGCTTTCCATCAGAAGCTAATAAGCTCCTTGAAAATTGAATTTTGGGGGGGGAGGAAAGGGAAGGGAAGAAAATTTGAAACTCAAGGAATGTGGAACTGAATCTTGTAAACTAAAAGGAAAGAAACAAATTAATAAAGACAAAAAAAAGAGCTGGATAAAAAAAAGAAAATTCAATTTTTATGTCCAAATGTAAGGGATAGACTCTGATTTTGTAACCCAGAAGCATCTGCATGTTTGAACATTCTCATGCCCTCTATTGTTTTATTGGAAGGGCTTCAATTTCAGATACAATTTTTCTGTAAAGGAGGGCAACTCTATGAAATGAGAACAGCGTATACCTTAGTTTTGTATAAGGCATAGATTAATGAAATACATTATCTAAAGTTAATAAAAACAATCATTTGAGTTGATTTTTCAGGCTATTAGATTTGTGACCATTGCAAGTACTTTTAGTTCCTTAAGAGAAAAAAATGTTTATTTATCCTGATGAATATTGGCTTTAAAATAAGCAAGATATCTCAAGGTCTAGACATTCTGTTTGGGGAGGAGCTACCAGAACATTCATCAACCACTAAAACATAGAGAAAATGTAAACTCTGGTAATTCTGCAAGCTTTACTTTTAATGGAATGGAAAAGGTTTTATTCTGGGCTTACTATGCACTAAGCACTGTATTGAGCATTGGGGATACAGATAAAAAAGAGGCAGTCCCTGACCTCCAGAAGCTCACATTCTAATTGAGAATAAATAAATAATAAATAAAGGAGAGTTCAGCTTTATGACAGGTGCCAAGGCCATATGACGTGTTGGCCTAAGCAGCAAAGCATATGGCAAGGTGTAGTATGTCTTGGAGAACAATGGCCAAGCAGATCAGCCCCATCTGATGACTGATCTAGGTCTGTGATTTTATTGGTTATGAGAAAGTCCTAGTGAAGAAAATCTTATCTAAAACTTATCTTAAAGTCTTAGTTCTTAGGACAGAAAAAGGGGAAGTTACCTGCCAATTATGAAGGCCAACCTACATTAAAGAAAGTCTCGAACTCTCGTTTTAATACCAAGACTGACCCTGAATATATTGTTCCTCTTACTTTGAACATTTTCATGAAATTTCTTAATTTTTTAAAATAAACATAAGAAAGTCCTTTCAAACAACCTGAAATTCTAGTAGTTGGAAAATATACTAATGAAAATTGCCAAATCACCATGAAAATAGAAAAGCAAGAATAGTAGTAGGAAATGTATTCTGATTAAAGCAGTTAATCAAAACAAATTCACCGAGCCATTTGGTATCCTGATGAAAAATGTGTGAATATACTTATCTGATGTCTCAGGTCAATCAAGCATCACTCTTTTTTTTTTTTATTAAAGCAATTGGGGTTAAGTAACTTGCTCAAGGTTACACGGCCAGTTATTTCTGGGTGTGGTGCTAAGTATCAGAGCCCGGATTTGATCCCAGGTCATCCAGACTCTGGGACCGGTGCTCTTACTCACTGAGCCGCCTGGCCGCCCCAAGCATCACTCTTAAAACACTCAAGAGAAAATGAGCTTCACCCACAGACTATCCTGGTTTCCAATGGATGATTTTTTAAAATTAAATTTCTTGTTTTATAGAAATTTGAATTACCAGATGCTTCATATTTCTAGCATTATTAATACATAGATGAAACCTCCCAGAAGATATGATGGGATTTTTTTTTCAGCAAATTAGCAATATTAATAGGTGGGTAACAATAGGGTAGTAAAGAAAGTGCTAGATTTTGTTAGACAATTGGGGGTTGAGATTCAGTTTCACCATTTACTAGATTATGATCTTGACAAATTTACCTGCCCAGTTCATATTTCAGTTTCCTTATCTGTAAAATATGAGAAATAGAAAACTTACCTGTTCTCAGGTTCTTGGGTACCAACATGACATTTAATTTAAGAAGGAAGGGATGTTGGCCTCCTCTACCTGTCAACAAAAACCACGAATAGAGAACTTCTGATCATATAATAATCTTCCTCTACTGTGACAACCAATTTTCATGTGTGTCTGGCCATCTCCTAGCTCCCAACTTGTCTTTCCACAATGATTCTTCCATCACCCACCATCTGATTTAAGTTCCTTCTCAGCATTTCCTTCCATTTAGACCCTGTTTCTATGTGTCTATCTCTCCTGTATGCTTCCTAGGCATTTCTTGAATCTCCTCTTCATAATAAAAACATTGAAGTCATTGAAGCCAAGTGAAGAGAATGCATAAGGAAAAAGTGATGGGCAACAGGGTCAAATCCATCAGAATTGAATAAAAAGATAGTTCTTTTAGGAAGCAGTGAGGACCACATCAATGGAAGCCACAATTATAATGGTAGATACAACAGCTGATATTTACGTGGTGCTCTAAGATTTACCAATCACTTTATGTCTATTATTTCATGAAGTCCTCATAACAATCCTGACAGACACTTAGTCGTGAGGTCCTCAAAGGCAAGGAATATTTCATTTTTGTTTCTGTATCCTCAGCATTTAGCATTGCGTTTGCCAAATAGTAGGCACCTAACAGATATTCATTGGCTATTTTATATCAATCAATATACATTAATTAAGCACCTAATATATACAAGGAATTGTGCTAAGTACTTGGGATACAAAAAAAGGCGAAAGAAAATCTCTGCCCCCAATGAGTTCACAGCCTAGTAGGGGAGAAAACATGCCAAGAACCATGGACAGGCAAGCTATAGACAGAAAAAATTGGAGATAATTAACAGACGGAAGGCGACAAATAGCATTAAGGAAAGGAAAACCCTCCTATAGAAGTTGACTTTTTAGCTGGGACTTGAAGAAAGTCCGAAAATGGTGAGGAAGGAGATTGTTCTAGGCATGGGAAATGCTTGCACTTGGGAGGTGGATTATTTTGTTCAAAGAAGGGCAAGGAGGCCAGTGCCATACAATTATAGACTACTTTGGAGTAGAAGTGTAACAAGGAAGTTGACTAGAAGGTTGGTATGGAGAGGGAAGGATATGAAGGCCTGTGAATACCAAACAGAGAATTTTCCATTTCATCCTAGAGTTGATAAGGAGTCATTGGGGTTTACTGAATGGGGAGAGAAGGTGGATATATGGTCAGATCTGTGCTTTCACTTTGACAGCTGAGTGTAGGATGTACTTTTGGTGGGGAGACAAACCAGCAGGCTATTGTGGTGGTTTGAGTACCTGCATCAATGTGGTGCAGAATCACAGAAAAGAAGGGAGTGTATGTGAGAGTTGTTGGGAAGGCATATTTATATTGCCCTTTGTAGAAGTCAAGTAGTGGATATTGTATGGAGATTCATTTCCAGGTACCGGTTGGTCAACATAATCTATAAGGTCCCTTCTAGATCTCAGATTGTACAAGTCTATGATGGATGAAGTGGTTACTAGATTCTTCTGGTACTCACTTTAGATAACAGTATTTTATTTTTTCATTTTTAAAAAATTTAATTTATGGAATAAAACAAGCATTTCTATAACATAATTTAATAATAAAAAATTTAAAAGGAATTTAAATTTTTATTTAAAAGGAATAACAGTGTACATAATAGTTTTGTTGCACATGAAACAACAAAACTATTACGTACACTGTTTTATTCCTTTTAAATACATAATAAAGTTATCATGTAAATTTCTTCCCCCCAACCCCTCCCCCCGCTTTTTCCTTTTCTCCCCCTCACACCCTAGACATGGCTACCATTAGACACAAATATGGTGTATGTGTGTATGTATACACACACATACTCATAGAATATTTATCCCATGTCTTGGTCATGATTCCATTTGGGAAATGGAAGGAAATGCTTTATTTTCTTTTTTACCTGTGTAGCAGCAACCATCCCAGCATACCCAGGGTGGCTGCCCAACAGAGGTTCTTAGATCTGCTTTTCTTTTCTTTTTTTTTTTTTTTTAGCAATTGGGGTTAAGTAACTTGCTCAAGGTTACACGGCCAGTTATTATTTCTGGGTGTGGTGCTGAGTATCTGAGCCCGGATTTGGTCCAGGTCATCCCAACACTGGAGCCGGTGCTCTTACTCGCTGAGCCAACTGGCCGCCCCTAAGCAATCGGAGTTAAGTAACTTGCTCAAGGTTACACGGCCAGGTGTTTCTGGGTGGGTGCTAAGTGTCTGAGCCTGGGATTCGATCTCCAGGCCTTCTCAACACTGGAGCCGGTGCTCTTACTTGCTGTGCTACCTGGCCGCTCCTAGATCTGCTTTTCTAAAGGAAAGCAACTCAAAATGGGTTAACAATCTTGCTTTAATCAAACATATGTCATTTACCTAGTTCAGGGGGAAAAGGTCAGCACCCCGAACTTCAGAGAATACAAACAAGTTACAAGCAGAAGTTACAAGAAGACAGAGAAACAGATCAGCAGACAGGCTTCCAGCTGTCCAACCATTACATCCAAACCTAGTTGGTTACCAGAGAGAGAAGCATCAACATCAGGGTTTTCAAAGCCAGGGGGCCTCAATGGCCGCCCAGAGTCTCATCTGGTCAAATCACACAACACTTCTCAAAGTGAGCCCCAAAACAAAGCCTCACATCAGGGTATATATAGCCTTCTCCAGGCTCAGAGAATGTAACAACCCTCTTGACCCACTGCCCAATCACAAAGCATTCCTGAAAACCAAGCCTCCCATCACAGGCTCCAGGTGCACTTAGGCCTACCAAAGGGCCTAGGGGCAGGGAAGATCTTAATTTCCCATTCCCATAACAACCTGCCATGTTTATTGACTTCATTTTCTCCTCTTATCCCTGGCACCTTTAGCTTATGTTACATATTTAAAGGTCTGTTGAGTAAAAACCCTAGGCAATGTATACAAAAACTTGGGAATATTTCATGAATGTTAATTAATAGGATAGGTCAAAGAAAAGAAAGCTCTCTGAAGTGACCCTGATGAAAGGACATATTTATAAATCAGTTCATCACCCTTCTCTACTGAAATCCATGGGAGAAAATGGAAGTTATCCAGCAAAGAACACTGGATTTGGAATCATAGAACCAAGGGCTTAATTCCCAGGGCTCCCTACTTCTGTCATCTACCACTTCTGTAACCCCAATTTGCCTGGAAAAGCCTCAGTAAATAACAAAATTGAATAAATAAAATTGAAATTCCTAATAATAACTGACATTTACATAGCACTTCAAGAATACCTCATTTGAGTCTAAAAACAACTCTGTATTATAGGTATGATCTCTGTTTTTCATAATGAAACTGAGCCTCAGAGATTAAACGCTTTGCCCACAAATGTACAAGTAGGAGGTAAAATAGGTGGCATTTTGTTATTTTGTTTTGTGATGAAACATTTATTGGAAATTTGCAAAATCAAGAGTAAACATAAACCCAATGCAAATATACTTGTGGACATGTCTACACAACATGTTTTCCTGGCTCCAAGTTTATCATGCTCTCTCCAACAATGTGTTGGCTAGCTATAAGGCTCTGAAATACCATCAGTATTAGTGTTTGATCTACATAAGGCCTGGTCCCATTAGAACCATAGTAAATAGATAATTTCATGAGTTGTCTCAGAAACAAAAATTCATGAACTGGTGAATAATCCTCTAGTGATAAGCCTATTTAAACTTGGTGAAATTAGACTTTGGGGTCACTCTTCTAGAGCAAGGCTGGCTGTTTGCCACCACTACCAACACTCCCAGTACTATAGGAAGGGTGCCTCTGAAGGGGTGGAGAGATTCCTCTCTAATGAAATCAGTTCAAGTCCCCAATGCATTGTAATTTTACCACTGTTAATTGCCAGTGATTAGTGCCCCAGTTTCATTTAATATCAATTAGCTTTTAGAGAAGGATATTTAATGAAAAAATATAGCAAGAATGGAGCTATAAATGTTTTCTCCCAACATCTAGAGGCATACTCCCCCTTATAGCATCTTCTCTATAGGGAGAATAAGTCCAAATTTAATATGGTTTCAACAAAGCATTAGTCCCACCAGATAAAGTTCCAAAAATAGCATAGTCACTGGGTGAATTCTCATCTGTGCTACTTGTGGGCTAGGCTAAGTCATTCCTTTAGTCTTCCCTATTGGTCTGGGCCTGGAAGATTATTCCTCATGGCCCCAATTTGAGGTGACTGGCTGCAAAACCTATCATGAACTCCAGCTCCCCAACCACTGTTGGCTTACTAACTGTCTGAAGTTCATATAATTGTGATTGTCTCCAATACTCCTTCATATAAAAAAATAATAATAATAGATTCAAAAGTGAAAAAAGCAACAAGGCTATGTACTCACAGGCCACATTACAGCATTCTGAGTGATGAGACAAAGGCCTGAGATCTCCCTCTCTACTTGCAGGTTTACAGAATGTCTTGCTGCTGTAATCTGCTGCCACCAGGCAGGAGAGAGGCAGACTAGAGAAACTTCCTCTGGTTGCTTAATGTCTTTAGAATGAACCCCAGTTCTGGATCCACAGTCAATCATAAAGGGCCCTCATCACCTTGTGGTTAGCAGACTAGAACCAGACACAGAATGTCCCTATGCTTCAAAGTCCATGCGGAGATTACATCAGCCAAGCAAGCTGTGTATGTTCATAAGGACTGAGCTGATTAACCAGCCCCCTTCTTCATTGTTCTTGTCTAACAGTCAACTGTCCAACACATACTTGAAACCTTTTGTGCTTGGTAGGATCTTCTAGCATTTGGAGTCCACTGGCACAGCTTTCAAGTCCAGGGTAACCTCTACTCTGTAAGGAAGCTGCAAAGTAGGACCTCCATGGAAAAGTGCTAACATACAGACTGATATTCATAATATAAATTGAGTAGTGCTTACTCCTCAGTGTTTTTGGAGTCATGAGTTCTTTCTTTTTTTTTTAACTCTTTTTTTCCTTTTATTTTTGGAAGGCAATTGGGGTTAAGTGACTTGCCCAAAGTCACATGGCTAGTTTTTGGTATTGAGTGTCTGAAGCTGTATTTGAACTCAGGTCCTCCTGACTCCAGGGCCAGTGTTCTATTCACTTCACCACCTAGCTACCCCCATGAATCCTTACTACTCAATGTTTTGGGTTACATTTGTTTTTTTGTTTAGTTTTAATGAATTAATTGGTGGATATTTCCTTAGTGATAGCAAGAGGAAAACTCTGAAGCTGATTGATGAGGGGAGTGACAAACCCTTCTTCCTTCAAGAATACAGGCAACAAATTAAAACAACTCTGATGTACTACCTCACAGTTATCAGATTGAATAATATGACAGGAGAAGAAAATGATAAATTTGAAGAAGAAATGGGGAAAATGGGATACTAATGCATTGCTGGTAGAGTTGTGAACTGATCCAGCCATTCTAGTGAGCAATTTGGAACTATGTCTAAAGGGCAATCAAACTGTACCAGCAATACCACTCCTAGGTCTGCATCCCAATGAGATCATAAAAAAGGGGAAAGGACCTACAAGTACAAAAATATTTACAGCAGCTCTTTTGTGGTGACAAAGAATTGGAAATTGAGGGAATACCCATCAATTGTGGAATGGTTGAATATACTGTGGTATATGAATATAATGGAGTACTATTATGCCATAAGAAATGATGAGCAGGAAGATTTCAGAAAAACATGGAAAGACTTAAATGAACTCATACTGAATGAAGTGACGGATATTAGGAAATCATTGTATACAGTAACAACAACGTTGTGTGATGATCAACTATGAAAGACTTAGCTCTTCTCGGCAATACAATGATCCAAGAAAATTCCAAAAGACTCGTGTTAGAAAATGCTAACCACATCCAGAGAAAGAACTATGGAGTCTGAATGCAGATTGAAGCATACTATTTTCACTTTTATGGGAGTCTTTTGTGGGGTTTTTTTTTTGTTTTTGTTTCTTCTTTCACAACATGACTAATGTGAAAAGATGTTTAACATGACTGAACATGTATAATCTATATCAGGTTGCTTGCCGTCTTGGGGAGGTGGAGGAGATGGAGAGAGGAAGAAAAATTTGGAACTCAAAATCTTATTAAAAATGGATGTTCAAAATTATCTTTACATGTAATTTGAAAAAATAAAATATTATTTACATAAAAAAGAAAAGGGCAGCAAGGTGTAGAGGAAAGAATACAAGGCTAGCTCACCCGGTTTTGGCTTAAACCAGTCTCATGACTAGAATAGGTCATTTCTACTTTTTGGACTTCAGTTTTTCCATCTGTAAAATGAGAAAGTTATACTTTATTACCTCAAAACTCTCTTCTAAAATTCTATGATTCTTATACATTACATAGTGAAATAGGAGAAATAAATTACATTGTGAAATCATCTGCACAGTTAGATAATCTCTGCAGGTAGATTAATTTGCAGGTAGAGAAAATCCCTCTGATGGTATTCTCAGCCATTAGGCAATTTTCAAAACCAGTAGGCTGTACTTGATCTCTTTATCACCATTTCTTCTCTAAAATTTTTAATACACGCATGTTTTTTCCATAGGAAGATGATGAATAGATGAGAGTAATACAATCTTTCTTTCCTGCCTAAAAGATATTAGTAGAACTGACCTAGAGGCAGAAAGTCTATATGTGATTCAGAAAAGGCTCCCCAGTCAGTAGGAGTAGTGGGGAGAACTCAGAATTTAGCATCAGAAGAAAGCAGGGTTCTAACGAATGCTTGCAAACTGTTGGAATGTGGGTAAGTCACTTAACCTTACTGAGTCTTAATTTATAAATCCACAAAATAGAGAAAACTATTTTTATAGTTGGAATGAGAACCTGAGAGTTATGCGGAAAATGCTTTAGGAGGCAGCTAGGTGGCACAGTGAATAGAGCACAGGCCCTGGAGTCAGGAGGACCTGAATTCAAATCCAGCCTCAGACGCTTGACACAATTACTAGCCATGTGACTTTGGGCAAGGACCCAATTGTCCTCCAAAAAAAAAAAAAGAAAAAGAAAATGCTTTACTAGCCATAAAGGACTATGTAATTACAAATGTACAAAAAAAATTATCAAGATTTGAATTTCACCATAGTTTTCTTCTCTGAACATCTCTATTCCTTTTGCCCTTTCTCCTTTTCTCCAAAGTGATACAGCCCAGCATTTTCATAACTTATACACAGAACTCATTTCTTCAAAAGAGCCATAATCTTGCCAAAGGTGGCTGGATGCTCACTCTCCTGGAGCAGATTAAAACATCTCCATTTTCTAGTAGACTCTTTTGAGAACTGCTTTGGTCAAAAAGAATTCATACTTGGTGACCAATGAAAACCACAGAATCTCCAAGTCCGAAGAAACCTCATAGTCCTCATGGTAATGATCCCCTCCAAACTGACTTGGGTTGATGGTCAGATGAGAATCACACCCAATTCATTGCTGGGTCTGTACTTCATAAAAGCAACAAACATTTATATCATACTAAAGGTCTGCAAAAATCTTTACAATATCATCTCATTTTATCCTCATAACAACCTGGGAAATAGGGGCTATTATTATCCTCATTTTTTTTTTTGGTAGATGAGGTTAATGACTTGCCCATGATCACACAGTTAGTATGTGTATGAAGGCAGATTTTAATTTGGGTCTTCCTGACTCCAGGTCCAGTACTCTATTCACTGTATTACCTCCCTGCCTCAATTTTTGAAAAGTCTTTTTAACTTAGTAGGACCCACCAGAGCATCACCTGCACTAACACAACTCTGAGAACACAGGGTCATTTCCACACTACAATGAGGCATCAGAGGAAGACTTAAGTGAGGAAGGCATCTGTACAGGATATCCTCAGAATGCAGAAGACACCTAATTATACAAAATGTCTCATTGGATCAAAGTCTTACAAATTGATTAAACAGTTTTACAGAGAAACCAGCGATTTAGGCTTAAATTTCCTGGAGAATTTTCTTCGTGTAAGTAATGATGTTTTTCTTGTTGTGTCTTTTCAGTCACGTCCAACTTTTCCTGACACCATTTGGGGTTTTCTTGGCAAAGATACAAAAGTGGTTTGCCATTTCCTTCTCTAGTTCATTTTACAGATGAGGAAACTGATGCAAACTGGGTTAAGTGACTTGCCCAGGGTCACACAGCTAGTAAGTGACAGGCTGAATCTGGACTCAAGAAGATGAGATTTCCTGATTCAAAGCACAGCGTTCTATCCAGTGCACCACTTAGTAGCACCTATTTTATACACACACATATTTATAACATATAATAATAGCTATTATAAATTGTGTATACTATTATGTAATATATTTATAACGCATATAATAGCTATTATAAATTGTGTATACTATTATATATCTATATAATAGCAAACACTTCTATATTATATATTATTATATAATATATTATAATGAAATTTATATATTGTATCTACTGTTACATATAATAATTATCTTACATATATTATAATAATAGCTAACATTTATATATTACTTACTATGTTCCAGGCACTATTATTATCTCATTTTATCCTCAGAACTCTGGGAAGTAGGTGCTATTATGATTTCCATTTTACAGATGAAGAAACTTTGACAAACAGAGTGACTTTCCCAGGGCATGAACCCTGAGAAAGAGAAGGGTCTGAGGCTGGATCCGAACTCAGATCTTCTTGACTCTGGACCCAATTCTCTATCCACTTCACCTAGCTGACGTAGCTGCCTCAAACTAGCTATATGGGATGATTTTAAAGAGAACTTATTTCTCCTCAAAACTGATTCATTTTCTCTTCCCTTATTGTTTTGATGTACTCTGAGATTTACCTTATGTTTGCACAGTATTTTGTACATTTCCACTTATAACTTACGAAGAGCCCATTTTCCCAGTGTCAAATTTGCTTCTGTTTGTTCTGTACCCACTATGAGGGCAATGGGCTCTAATATATTTTGTTCCATTTCTAACATAGGACGATTTGAACTCCATCCACATTTGATGGGATGTTGCTGTCATTATCCTAATGTTCTAATTTGCTTTCTATAATGCCTGCTTTCCTTTGTGGCATAATGAAGCTTGTAATAAAATCACAATTTAGAATCTAATGAAAGGGCAGGTCCCAGTTCTATTATTTCTTCTTAAAAATAGATTGGGTTCTCTGTAATTTTGTTACCGAATTTTGACTCTAAGCTCTATGACACAGTGCCCAAATGGCCATTTACCTTAGAGTATTTTGGTTGCTGTAATTACATATGGACTTGGAATCAAAGGCCCTGAGCCCTAGACCTAGCTCCTTATTTAGGAGCTATGTCACTTAAAATTATATGCAATTTCTTCCAGTTCCTCATCTTTGAAATAAGAATAATACTACTTTACCTTGAAATTATTTTTACTTTGAATTACCTTGAATGGAAACGTGTCATAGAGGGAGGAACACTGGACTAGGAGATTTAGGTTCGACTCCCAGCTGATATTTCCTAACTCTCCGAGTCTCAGTTTTCCCCTCTGTAAAGTGGAATAATAATATTGGAACTGCCTATCTCAAAGAGGTGTTGTGAGGAAAGCATTTCCCCACCCAAAAAAAATATTAAAAGTGTAAATGGTGGTGATAGTAGAGAACATCTCTATAGAACTTTAAGGCTTACCACCTTCATCTATAATATTTCATTTTATCTTCATGAAAACCTTGTATCATAGCTACTGTAACTATGTTGCTGTTGTTCAGCCATGTCAGTCTGACTCTGTGACTCAATTTGGGGTTTTCTTGGCAAAGATATTGGAGTGGTTTGCCATTTCCTTCTCTGATTCATTTTCCAGATGGGGAAACTGAGGCAAACGCTGTCTACTGTGCCATAGATAGCTACCAAAAATCATTAATACCTCACATAACCAAAATCTGTGGGAAGCTAGGTGGCTCAGTGAAAAGCACCAGGTCTGGAGTCAGGAAGACTTATTTTTCTGAGTTCAAATCTGACCTCAATCACTTACTACCTGTGTGACCCTGGGCAAGTCACTTAATCCTGTTTATACAAGTTTCCTCACCTGTATAATGAGCTAGAGGAGGAAACGGTAAACCACTCCAATATCTTTGCCACCCAAATGGGGTCATGAAGACTTGGAAACAACTGAAAAAAAGAATGACTGGAGCCCATAAGAATCTAGAGATAAAATAAAACTTCATGAAAATAAGCTGGTATCAAATCTTTAAATACATACAAGTATACTCCACTTCTAGGGTCTGACCTATGGTTAGTCCACGTTCAACTCAATTTCCTATCCTCGCATAGCAACACACTGTGAAAAGTCATGTTCAGGGCAATTGCTCTGAAAGAATGGTTACATCCCCAGCACACAGGTCAGTGATGTTTAGCAAACTCAATTATGGCATAAAAGCAGATGATTCTTGCTCTGCATATTGTTCACATGCCACTACTATCTTTCTATTGCCGTGGTTACTGCCCTAATTCAATTTTTTAATTTTGAGAATATATTTCAATGTCATTGGTTTCATCTGTAATTTTCAGATTGTACTTATTTAAAAACTTTCTTCTGAGAAAGGGTCCATAGGCTTCACCAGAATGATAAAGGGGCCTACAACACAAAAAAATTTAAGACCTCTGACTTAAGACCTCTGCCTGTTCTGTCTCCAATCTGCCCTTCACAATGTTGCCTGTAAAGTATTCTGAATACATGATTTTTGGACTCCAAAACATTGATTGACTTTCTATTACCTATTAAATAAAACAAAGACTTTTGATCTGGCATTCAAGGTCCATAGCAATCTTATTCTTAATTATCTTTCCACCCTTTATTTTATACTACTTTCACTCTCTAGTTGTAAGTCCATAACTAGAATGGACTTTTCCCCATTTCTACTTCCCCCTCCCTCTTTTCCTTCCTTCCTCCCTCCCTTCCTTCCTTCCTTCCTTCCTTCCTTCCTTCCTTCCTTCCTTCCT